>NW_026972542.1:0-197658 GCF_036711695.1 Zophobas morio
GTTCTGAGCCACCAAACACACTTAAAGCATGCAGAATCGACTCAGAATAGGAAAAGGAGACGTTTAGGTCAATTTTATGCATTCTGGCGTTCGTAGATACAAGAAAACTGTTAAAATTCTTCAGAAACGTCACTTTTGAAGTGTTTTCTTGTACTTTTAAGCCACTCAGATACCCTACGGGCTCGGAAAGTGCAACGAAACCATCAAATTTTAGCTAGAAACTGTATTTTTGTCGATTTTTATTGAATTTGAACTATATTTCAACGTTTTTTGATGGTTCTGAGCCACCAAACACACTTAAAGCATGCAGAATCGACTCAGAATAGGAAAAGGAGACGTTTAGGTCAATTTTATGCATTCTGGCGTTCGTAGATACAAGAAAACTGTTAAAATTCTTCAGAAACGTCACTTTTGAAGTGTTTTCTTGTACTTTTAAGCCACTCAGATATTCTACGGGCTCGGAAAGTGCAACGAAACCATCAAATTTTAGCTAGAAACTGTATTTTTGTCGATTTTTATTGAATTTGAACTATATTTCAAAGTTTTTTGATGGTTCTGAGCCACCAAACACACTTAAAGCATGCAGAATCGACTCAGAATAGGAAAAGGAGACGTTTAGGTCAATTTTATGCATTCTGGCGTTCGTAGATACAAGAAAACTGTTAAAATTCTTCAGAAACGTCACTTTTGAAGTGTTTTCTTGTACTTTTAAGCCACTCAGATACCCTACGGGCTCGGAAAGTGCAACGAAACCATCAAATTTTAGCTAGAAACTGTATTTTTGTCGATTTTTATTGAATTTGAACTATATTTCAACGTTTTTTGATGGTTCTGAGCCACCAAACACACTTAAAGCATGCAGAATCGACTCAGAATAGGAAAAGGAGACGTTTAGGTCAATTTTATGCATTCTGGCGTTAGTAGATACAAGAAAACTGTTAAAATTCTTCAGAAACGTCACTTTTGAAGTGTTTTCTTGTACTTTTAAGCCAATCAGATACCCTACGGGCTTGGAAAGTGCAACGAAACCAACAAATTTTAGCTAGAAACTGTATTTTTGTCGATTTTTATTGAATTTGAACTATATTTCAACGTTTTTTGATGGTTCTGAGCCACCAAACACACTTAAAGCATGCAGAATCGACTCAGAATAGAAAAAGGAGACGTTTAGGTCAATTTTATGCATTCTGGCGTTCGTAGATACAAGAAAACTGTTAAAATTCTTCAGAAACGTCACTTTTGAAGTGTTTTCTTGTACTTTTAAGCCACTCAGATACCCTACGGGCTCGGAAAGTGCAACGAAACCATCAAATTTTAGCTAGAAACTGTATTTTTGTCGATTTTTATTGAATTTGAACTATATTTCAAAGTTTTTTGATGGTTCTGAGCCACCAAACACACTGAAAGCATGCAGAATCGACTCAGAATAGGAAAAGGAGACCTTTAGGTCAATTTTATGCATTCTGGCGTTCGTAGATACAAGAAAACTGTTAAAATTCTTCAGAAACGTCACTTTTGAAGTGTTTTCTTGTACTTTTAAGCCACTCAGATACCCTACGGGCTCGGAAAGTGCAACGAAACCATCAAATTTTAGCTAGAAACTGTATTTTTGTCGATTTTTATTGAATTTGAACTATATTTCAAAGTTTTTTGATGGTTCTGAGCCACCAAACACACTTAAAGCATGCAGAATCGACTCAGAATAGGAAAAGGAGACGTTTCGGTCAATTTTATGCATTCTGGCGTTCGTAGATACAAGAAAACTGTTAAAATTCTTCAGAAACGTCACTTTTGAAGTGTTTTCTTGTACTTTTAAGCCACTCAGATACCCTACGGGCTCGGAAAGTGCAACGAAACCATCAAATTTTAGCTAGAAACTGTATTTTTGTCGATTTTTATTGAATTTGAACTATATTTCAACGTTTTTTGATGGTTCTGAGCCACCAAACACACTTAAAGCATGCAGAATCGACTCAGAATAGGAAAAGGAGACGTTTAGGTCAATTTTATGCATTCTGGCGTTCGTAGATACAAGAAAACTGTTAAAATTCTTCAGAAACGTCACTTTTGAAGTGTTTTCTTGTACTTTTAAGCCAATCAGATACCCTACGGGCTTGGAAAGTGCAACGAAACCATCAAATTTTAGCTAGAAACTGTATTTTTGTCGATTTTTATTGAATTTGAACTATATTTCAAAGTTTTTTGATGGTTCTGAACCACCAAACACACTTAAAGCATGCAGAATCGACTCAGAATAGAAAAAGGAGACGTTTAGGTCAATTTTATGCATTCTGGCGTTCGTAGATACAAGAAAACTGTTAAAATTCTTCAGAAACGTCACTTTTGAAGTGTTTTCTTGTACTTTTAAGCCACTCAGATACCCTACGGGCTCGGAAAGTGCAACGAAACCATCAAATTTTAGCTAGAAACTGTATTTTTGTCGATTTTTATTGAATTTGAACTATATTTCAAAGTTTTTTGATGGTTCTGAGCCACCAAACACACTTAAAGCATGCAGAATCGACTCAGAATAGGAAAAGGAGACGTTTAGGTCAATTTTATGCATTCTGGCGTTCGTAGATACAAGAAAACTGTTAAAATTCTTCAGAAACGTCACTTTTGAAGTGTTTTCTTGTACTTTTAAGCCACTCAGATACCCTACGGGCTCGGAAAGTGCAACGAAACCATCAAATTTTAGCTAGAAACTGTATTTTTGTCGATTTTTATTGAATTTGAACTATATTTCAACGTTTTTTGATGGTTCTGAGCCACCAAACACACTTAAAGCATGCAGAATCGACTCAGAATAGGAAAAGGAGACGTTTAGATCAATTTTATGCATTCTGGCGTTCGTAGATACAAGAAAACTGTTAAAATTCTTCAGAAACGTCACTTTTGAAGTGTTTTCTTGTACTTTTAAGCCACTCAGATACCCTACGGGCTCGGAAAGTGCAACGAAACCATCAAATTTTAGCTAGAAACTGTATTTTTGTCGATTTTTATTGAATTTGAACTATATTTCAAAGTTTTTTGATGGTTCTGAGCCACCAAACACTCTTAAAGCATGCAGAATCGACTCAGAATAGGAAAAGAAGACGTTTAGGTCAATTTTATGCATTCTGGCGTTCGTAGATACAAGAAAACTGTTAAAATTCTTCAGAAACGTCACTTTTGAAGTGTTTTCTTGTACTTTTAAGCCACTCAGATACCCTACGGGCTCGGAAAGTGCAACGAAACCATCAAATTTTAGCTAGAAACTGTATTTTTGTCGATTTTTATTGAATTTGAACTATATTTCAATGTTTTTTGATGGTTCTGAGCCACCAAACACACTTAAAGCATGCAGAATCGACTCAGAATAGGAAAAGGAGACGTTTAGGTCAATTTTATGCATTCTGGCGTTCGTAGATACAAGAAAACTGTTAAAATTCTTCAGAAACGTCACTTTTGAGGTGTTTTCTTGTACTTTTAAGCCACTCAGATACCCTACGGGCTCGGAAAGTGCAACGAAACCATCAAATTTTAGCTAGAAACTGTATTTTTGTCGATTTTTATTGAATTTGAACTATATTTCAACGTTTTTTGATGGTTCTGAGCCACCAAACACACTTAAAGCATGCAGAACCGACTCAGAATAGGAAAAGGAGACGTTTAGGTCAATTTTATGCATTCTGGCGTTCGTAGATACAAGAAAACTGTTAAAATTCTTCAGAAACGTAACTTTTGAAGTGTTTTCTTGTAATTTTAAACCACTCAGGTACCCTACGGGCTCGGAAAGTGCAACGAAACCATCAAATTTTAGCTAGAAACTGTATTTTTGTCGATTTTTATTGAATTTGAACTATATTTCAAAGTTTTTTGATGGTTCTGAGCCACCAAACACACTTAAAGCATGCAGAATCGACTCAGAATAGGAAAAGGAGACGTTTAGGTCAATTTTATGCATTCTGGCGTTCGTAGATACAAGAAAACTGTTAAAATTCTTCAGAAATGTCACTTTTGAAGTGTTTTCTTGTACTTTTAAGCCACTCAGATACCCTACGGGCTCGGAAAGTGCAACGAAACCATCAAATTTTAGCTAGAAACTGTATTTTTGTCGATTTTTATTGAATTTGAACAATATTTCAACGTTTTTTGATGGTTCTGAGCCACCAAACACACTTAAAGCATGCAGAATCGACTCAGAATAGGAAAAGGAGACGTTTAGGTCAATTTTATGCATTCTGGCGTTCGTAGATACAAGAAAACTGTTAAAATTCTTCAGAAACGTCACTTTTGAAGTGTTTTCTTGTACTTTTAAGCCACTCAGATACCCTACGGGCTCGGAAAGTGCAACGAAACCATCAAATTTTAGCTAGAAACTGTATTTTTGTCGATTTTTATTGAATTTGAACTATATCTACGGGCTCGGAAAGTGCAACGAAACCATCAAATTTTAGCTAGAAACTGTATTTTTGTCGATTTTTATTGAATTTGAACTATATTTCAACGTTTTTTGATGGTTCTGAGCCACCAAACACACTTAAAGCATGCAGAATCGACTCAGAATAGGAAAAGGAGACGTTTAGGTCAATTTTATGCATTCTGGCGTTCGTAGATACAAGAAAACTGTTAAAATTCTTCAGAAACGTCACTTTTGAAGTGTTTTCTTGTACTTTTAAGCCAATCAGATACCCTACGGGCTCGGAAAGTGCAACGAAACCATCAAATTTTAGCTAGAAACTGTATTTTTGTCGATTTTTATTGAATTTGAACTATATTTCAACGTTTTTTGATGGTTCTGAGCCACCAAACACACTTAAAGCATGCAGAATCGACTCAGAATAGGAAAAGGAGACGTTTAGGTCAATTTTATGCATTCTGGCGTTCGTAGATACAAGAAAACTGTTAAAATTCTTCAGAAACGTCACTTTTGAAGTGTTTTCTTGTACTTTTAAGCTAATCAGATACCCTACGGGCTCGGAAAGTGCAACGAAACCATCAAATTTTAGCTAGAAACTGTATTTTTGTCGATTTTTATTGAATTTGAACTATATTTCAACGTTTTTTGATGGTTCTGAGCCACCAAACACACTTAAAGCATGCAGAATCGACTCAGAATAGGAAAAGGAGACGTTTAGGTCAAATTTATGCATTCTGGCGTTCGTAGATACAAGAAAACTGTTAAAATTCTTCAGAAACGTCACTTTTGAAGTGTTTTCTTGTACTTTTAAGCCAATCAGATACCCTACGGGCTCGGAAAGTGCAACGAAACCATCAAATTTTAGCTAGAAACTGTATTTTTGTCGATTTTTATTGAATTTGAACTATATTTCAACGTTTTTTGATGGTTCTGAGCCACCAAACACACTTAAAGCATGCAGAATCGACTCAGAATAGGAAAAGGAGACGTTTAGGTCAATTTTATGCATTCTGGCGTTCGTAGATACAAGAAAACTGTTAAAATTCTTCAGAAACGTCACTTTTGAAGTGTTTTCTTGTACTTTTAAGCCAATCAGATACCCTACGGGCTCGGAGAGTGCAACGAAACCATCAAATTTTAGCTAGAAACTGTATTTTTGTCGATTTTTATTGAATTTGAACTATATTTCAACGTTTTTTGATGGTTCTGAGCCACCAAACACACTTAAAGCATGCAGAATCGACTCAGAATAGGAAAAGGAGACGTTTAGGTCAATTTTATGCATTCTGGCGTTCGTAGATACAAGAAAACTGTTAAAATTCTTCAGAAACGTCACTTTTGAAGTGTTTTCTTGTACTTTTAAGCCAATCAGATACCCTACGGGCTCGGAAAGTGCAACGAAACCATCAAATTTTAGCTAGAAACTGTATTTTTGTCGATTTTTATTGAATTTGAACTATATTTCAACGTTTTTTGATGGTTCTGAGCCACCAAACACACTTAAAGCATGCAGAATCGACTCAGAATAGGAAAAGGAGACGTTTAGGTCAATTTTATGCATTCTGGCGTTCGTAGATACAAGAAAACTGTTAAAATTCTTCAGAAACGTCACTTTTGAAGTGTTTTCTTGTACTTTAAAGCCAATCAGATACCCTACGGGCTTGGAAAGTGCAACGAAACCATCAAATTTTAGCTAGAAACTGTATTTTTGTCGATTTTTATTGAATTTGAACTATATTTCAACGTTTTTTGATGGTTCTGAGCCACCAAACACACTTAAAGCATGCAGAATCGACTCAGAATAGGAAAAGGAGACGTTTAGGTCAATTTTATGCATTCTGGCGTTCGTAGATACAAGAAAACTGTTAAAATTCTTCAGAAACGTCACTTTTGAAGTGTTTTCTTGTACTTTTAAGCCAATCAGATACCCTACGGGCTTGGAAAGTGCAACGAAACCATCAAATTTTAGCTAGAAACTGTATTTTTGTCGATTTTTATTGAATTTGAACTATATTTCAACGTTTTTTGATGGTTCTGAGCCACCAAACACACTTAAAGCATGCAGAATCGACTCAGAATAGGAAAAGGAGACGTTTAGGTCAATTTTATGCATTCTGGCGTTCGTAGATACAAGAAAACTGTTAAAATTCTTCAGAAACGTCACTTTTGAAGTGTTTTCTTGTACTTTTAAGCCAATCAGATACCCTACGGGCTCGGAAAGTGCAACGAAACCATCAAATTTTAGCTAGAAACTGTATTTTTGTCGATTTTTATTGAATTTGAACTATATTTCAACGTTTTTTGATGGTTCTGAGCCACCAAACACACTTAAAGCATGCAGAATCGACTCAGAATAGGAAAAGGAGACGTTTAGGTCAATTTTATGCATTCTGGCGTTCGTAGATACAAGAAAACTGTTAAAATTCTTCAGAAACGTCACTTTTGAAGTGTTTTCTTGTACTTTTAAGCCAATCAGATACCCAACGGGCTCGGAAAGTGCAACGAAACCATCAAATTTTAGCTAGAAACTGTATTTTTGTCGATTTTTATTGAATTTGAACTATATTTCAACGTTTTTTGATGGTTCTGAGCCACCAAACACACTTAAAGCATGCAGAATCTACTCAGAATAGGAAAAGGAGACGTTTAGGTCAATTTTATGCATTCTGGCGTTCGTAGATACAAGAAAACTGTTAAAATTCTTCAGAAACGTCACTTTTGAAGTGTTTTCTTGTACTTTTAAGCTAATCAGATACCCTACGGGCTCGGAAAGTGCAACGAAACCATCAAATTTTAGCTAGAAACTGTATTTTTGTCGATTTTTATTGAATTTGAACTATATTTCAACGTTTTTTGATGGTTCTGAGCCACCAAACACACTTAAAGCATGCAGAATCGACCCAGAATAGGAAAAGGAGACGTTTAGGTCAATTTTATGCATTCTGGCGTTCGTAGATACAAGAAAACTGTTAAAATTCTTCAGAAACGTCACTTTTGAAGTGTTTTCTTGTACTTTTAAGCCAATCAGATACCCTACGGGCTCGGAAAGTGCAACGAAACCATCAAATTTTAGCTAGAAACTGTATTTTTGTCGATTTTTATTGAATTTGAACTATATTTCAACGTTTTTTGATGGTTCTGAGCCACCAAACACACTTAAAGCATGCAGAATCGACTCAGAATAGGAAAAGGAGACGTTTAGGTCAATTTTATGCATTCTGGCGTTCGTAGATACAAGAAAACTGTTCAAATTCTTCAGAAACGTCACTTTTGAAGTGTTTTCTTGTACTTTTAAGCCACTCAGATACACTACGGGCTCGGAAAGTGCAACGAAACCATCAAATTTTAGCTAGAAACTGTATTTTTGTCGATTTTTATTGAATTTGAACTATATTTCAGCGTTTTTTGATGGTTCTGAGCCACCAAACACACTTGAAGCATGCAGAACCGACTCAGAATAGGAAAAGGAGACGTTTAGGTCAATTTTATGCATTCTGGCGTTCGTAGATACAAGAAAACTGTTAAAATTCTTCAGAAACGTCACTTTTGAAGTGTTTTCTTGTACTTTTAAGCCACTCAGATACCCTACGGGCTCGGAAAGTGCAACGAAACCATCAAATTTTAGCTAGAAACTGTATTTTTGTCGATTTTTATTGAATTTGAACTATATTTCAAAGTTTTTTGATGGTTCTGAGCCACCAAACACACTTAAAGCATGCAGAATCGACTCAGAATAGGAAAAGGAGACGTTTCGGTCAATTTTATGCATTCTGGCGTTCGTAGATACAAGAAAACTGTTAAAATTCTTCAGAAACGTCACTTTTGAAGTGTTTTCTTGTACTTTTAAGCCACTCAGATACCCTACGGGCTCGGAAAGTGCAACGAAACCATCAAATTTTAGCTAGAAACTGTATTTTTGTCGATTTTTATTGAATTTGAACTATATTTCAACGTTTTTTGATGGTTCTGAGCCACCAAACACACTTAAAGCATGCAGAATCGACTCAGAATAGGAAAAGGAGACGTTTAGGTCAATTTTATGCATTCTGGCGTTCGTAGATACAAGAAAACTGTTAAAATTCTTCAGAAACGTCACTTTTGAAGTGTTTTCTTGTACTTTTAAGCCAATCAGATACCCTACGGGCTTGGAAAGTGCAACGAAACCATCAAATTTTAGCTAGAAACTGTATTTTTGTCGATTTTTATTGAATTTGAACTATATTTCAAAGTTTTTTGATGGTTCTGAACCACCAAACACACTTAAAGCATGCAGAATCGACTCAGAATAGAAAAAGGAGACGTTTAGGTCAATTTTATGCATTCTGGCGTTCGTAGATACAAGAAAACTGTTAAAATTCTTCAGAAACGTCACTTTTGAAGTGTTTTCTTGTACTTTTAAGCCACTCAGATACCCTACGGGCTCGGAAAGTGCAACGAAACCATCAAATTTTAGCTAGAAACTGTATTTTTGTCGATTTTTATTGAATTTGAACTATATTTCAAAGTTTTTTGATGGTTCTGAGCCACCAAACACACTTAAAGCATGCAGAATCGACTCAGAATAGGAAAAGGAGACGTTTAGGTCAATTTTATGCATTCTGGCGTTCGTAGATACAAGAAAACTGTTAAAATTCTTCAGAAACGTCACTTTTGAAGTGTTTTCTTGTACTTTTAAGCCACTCAGATACCCTACGGGCTCGGAAAGTGCAACGAAACCATCAAATTTTAGCTAGAAACTGTATTTTTGTCGATTTTTATTGAATTTGAACTATATTTCAACGTTTTTTGATGGTTCTGAGCCACCAAACACACTTAAAGCATGCAGAACCGACTCAGAATAGGAAAAGGAGACGTTTAGGTCAATTTTATGCATTCTGGCTTTCGTAGATACAAGAAAACTGTTAAAATTCTTCAGAAACGTCACTTTTGAAGTGTTTTCTTGTACTTTTAAGCCACTCAGGTACCCTACGGGCTCGGAAAGTGCAACGAAACCATCAAATTTTAGCTAGAAACTGTATTTTTGTCGATTTTTATTGAATTTGAACTATATTTCAACGTTTTTTGATGGTTCTGAGCCACCAAGCACACTTAAAGCATGCAGAATCGACTCAGAATATGAAAAGGAGACGTTTAGGTCAATTTTATGCATTCTGGCGTTCGTAGATACAAGAAAACTGTTAAAATTCTTCAGAAATGTCACTTTTGAAGTGTTTTCTTGTACTTTTAAGCCACTCAGATACCCTACGGGCTCGGAAAGTGCAACGAAACCATCAAATTTTAGCTAGAAACTGTATTTTTGTCGATTTTTATTGAATTTGAACTATATTTCAACGTTTTTTGATGGTTCTGAGCCACCAAACACACTTAAAGCATGCAGAATCGACTCAGAATAGGAAAAGGAGACGTTTAGGTCAATTTTATGCATTCTGGCGTTCGTAGATACAAGAAAACTGTTAAAATTCTTCAGAAACGTCACTTTTGAAGTGTTTTCTTGTACTTTTAAGCCACTCAGATACCCTACGGGCTCGGAAAGTGCAACGAAACCATCAAATTTTAGCTAGAAACTGTATTTTTGTCGATTTTTATTGAATTTGAACTATATCTACGGGCTCGGAAAGTGCAACGAAACCATCAAATTTTAGCTAGAAACTGTATTTTTGTCGATTTTTATTGAATTTGAACTATATTTCAACGTTTTTTGATGGTTCTGAGCCACCAAACACACTTAAAGCATGCAGAATCGACTCAGAATAGGAAAAGGAGACGTTTAGGTCAATTTTATGCATTCTGGCGTTCGTAGATACAAGAAAACTGTTAAAATTCTTCAGAAACGTCACTTTTGAAGTGTTTTCTTGTACTTTTAAGCCAATCAGATACCCTACGGGCTCGGAAAGTGCAACGAAACCATCAAATTTTAGCTAGAAGCTGTATTTTTGTCGATTTTTATTGAATTTGAACTATATTTCAACGTTTTTTGATGGTTCTGAGCCACCAAACACACTTAAAGCATGCACAATCGACTCAGAATAGGAAAAGGAGACGTTTAGGTCAATTTTATGCATTCTGGCGTTCGTAGATACAAGAAAACTGTTAAAATTCTTCAGAAACGTCACTTTTGAAGTGTTTTCTTGTACTTTTAAGCCAATCAGATACCCTACGGTCTCGGAAAGTGCAACGAAACCATCAAATTTTAGCTAGAAACTGTATTTTTGTCGATTTTTATTGAATTTGAACTATATTTCAACGTTTTTTGATGGTTCTGAGCCACCAAACACACTTAAAGCATGCAGAATCGACTCAGAATAGGAAAAGGAGACGTTTAGGTCAATTTTATGCATTCTGGCGTTCGTAGATACAAGAAAACTGTTAAAATTCTTCAGAAACGTCACTTTTGAAGTGTTTTCTTGTACTTTTAAGCCACTCAGATACCCTACGGGCTCGGAAAGTGCAACGAAACCATCAAATTTTAGCTAGAAACTGTATTTTTGTCGATTTTTATTGAATTTGAACTATATTTCAAAGTTTTTTGATGGTTCTGAGCCACCAAACACACTTAAAGCATGCAGAATCGACTCAGAATAGGAAAAGGAGACGTTTCGGTCAATTTTATGCATTCTGGCGTTCGTAGATACAAGAAAACTGTTAAAATTCTTCAGAAACGTCACTTTTGAAGTGTTTTCTTGTACTTTTAAGCCACTCAGATACCCTACGGGCTCGGAAAGTGCAACGAAACCATCAAATTTTAGCTAGAAACTGTATTTTTGTCGATTTTTATTGAATTTGAACTATATTTCAACGTTTTTTGATGGTTCTGAGCCACCAAACACACTTAAAGCATGCAGAATCGACTCAGAATAGGAAAAGGAGACGTTTAGGTCAATTTTATGCATTCTGGCGTTCGTAGATACAAGAAAACTGTTAAAATTCTTCAGAAACGTCACTTTTGAAGTGTTTTCTTGTACTTTTAAGCCAATCAGATACCCTACGGGCTTGGAAAGTGCAACGAAACCATCAAATTTTAGCTAGAAACTGTATTTTTGTCGATTTTTATTGAATTTGAACTATATTTCAAAGTTTTTTGATGGTTCTGAACCACCAAACACACTTAAAGCATGCAGAATCGACTCAGAATAGAAAAAGGAGACGTTTAGGTCAATTTTATGCATTCTGGCGTTCGTAGATACAAGAAAACTGTTAAAATTCTTCAGAAACGTCACTTTTGAAGTGTTTTCTTGTACTTTTAAGCCACTCAGATACCCTACGGGCTCGGAAAGTGCAACGAAACCATCAAATTTTAGCTAGAAACTGTATTTTTGTCGATTTTTATTGAATTTGAACTATATTTCAACGTTTTTTGATGGTTCTGAGCCACCAAACACACTTAAAGCATGCAGAACCGACTCAGAATAGGAAAAGGAGACGTTTAGGTCAATTTTATGCATTCTGGCTTTCGTAGATACAAGAAAACTGTTAAAATTCTTCAGAAACGTCACTTTTGAAGTGTTTTCTTGTACTTTTAAGCCACTCAGGTACCCTACGGGCTCGGAAAGTGCAACGAAACCATCAAATTTTAGCTAGAAACTGTATTTTTGTCGATTTTTATTGAATTTGAACTATATTTCAACGTTTTTTGATGGTTCTGAGCCACCAAACACACTTAAAGCATGCAGAACCGACTCAGAATAGGAAAAGGAGACGTTTAGGTCAATTTTATGCATTCTGGCTTTCGTAGATACAAGAAAACTGTTAAAATTCTTCAGAAACGTCACTTTTGAAGTGTTTTCTTGTACTTTTAAGCCACTCAGGTACCCTATGGGCTCGGAAAGTGCAACGAAACCATCAAATTTTAGCTAGAAACTGTATTTTTGTCGATTTTTATTGAATTTGAACTATATTTCAACGTTTTTTGATGGTTCTGAGCCACCAAGCACACTTAAAGCATGCAGAATCGACTCAGAATATGAAAAGGAGACGTTTAGGTCAATTTTATGCATTCTGGCGTTCGTAGATACAAGAAAACTGTTAAAATTCTTCAGAAATGTCACTTTTGAAGTGTTTTCTTGTACTTTTAAGCCACTCAGATACCCTACGGGCTCGGAAAGTGCAACGAAACCATCAAATTTTAGCTAGAAACTGTATTTTTGTCGATTTTTATTGAATTTGAACTATATTTCAACGTTTTTTGATGGTTCTGAGCCACCAAACACACTTAAAGCATGCAGAATCGACTCAGAATAGGAAAAGGAGACGTTTAGGTCAATTTTATGCATTCTGGCGTTCGTAGATACAAGAAAACTGTTAAAATTCTTCAGAAACGTCACTTTTGAAGTGTTTTCTTGTACTTTTAAGCCACTCAGATACCCTACGGGCTCGGAAAGTGCAACGAAACCATCAAATTTTAGCTAGAAACTGTATTTTTGTCGATTTTTATTGAATTTGAACTATATCTACGGGCTCGGAAAGTGCAACGAAACCATCAAATTTTAGCTAGAAACTGTATTTTTGTCGATTTTTATTGAATTTGAACTATATTTCAACGTTTTTTGATGGTTCTGAGCCACCAAACACACTTAAAGCATGCAGAATCGACTCAGAATAGGAAAAGGAGACGTTTAGGTCAATTTTATGCATTCTGGCGTTCGTAGATACAAGAAAACTGTTAAAATTCTTCAGAAACGTCACTTTTGAAGTGTTTTCTTGTACTTTTAAGCCAATCAGATACCCTACGGGCTCGGAAAGTGCAACGAAACCATCAAATTTTAGCTAGAAGCTGTATTTTTGTCGATTTTTATTGAATTTGAACTATATTTCAACGTTTTTTGATGGTTCTGAGCCACCAAACACACTTAAAGCATGCACAATCGACTCAGAATAGGAAAAGGAGACGTTTAGGTCAATTTTATGCATTCTGGCGTTCGTAGATACAAGAAAACTGTTAAAATTCTTCAGAAACGTCACTTTTCAAGTGTTTTCTTGTACTTTTAAGCCAATCAGATACCCTACGGTCTCGGAAAGTGCAACGAAACCATCAAATTTTAGCTAGAAACTGTATTTTTGTCGATTTTTATTGAATTTGAACTATATTTCAACGTTTTTTGATGGTTCTGAGCCACCAAACACACTTAAAGCATGCAGAATCGACTCAGAATAGGAAAAGGAGACGTTTAGGTCAATTTTATGCATTCTGGCGTTCGTAGATACAAGAAAACTGTTAAAATTCTTCAGAAACGTCACTTTTGAAGTGTTTTCTTGTACTTTTAAGCCACTCAGATACCCTACGGGCTCGGAAAGTGCAACGAAACCATCAAATTTTAGCTAGAAACTGTATTTTTGTCGATTTTTATTGAATTTGAACTATATTTCAAAGTTTTTTGATGGTTCTGAGCCACCAAACACACTTAAAGCATGCAGAATCGACTCAGAATAGGAAAAGGAGACGTTTCGGTCAATTTTATGCATTCTGGCGTTCGTAGATACAAGAAAACTGTTAAAATTCTTCAGAAACGTCTCTTTTGAAGTGTTTTCTTGTACTTTTAAGCCACTCAGATACCCTACGGGCTCGGAAAGTGCAACGAAACCATCAAATTTTAGCTAGAAACTGTATTTTTGTCGATTTTTATTGAATTTGAACTATATTTCAACGTTTTTTGATGGTTCTGAGCCACCAAACACACTTAAAGCATGCAGAATCGACTCAGAATAGGAAAAGGAGACGTTTAGGTCAATTTTATGCATTCTGGCGTTCGTAGATACAAGAAAACTGTTAAAATTCTTCAGAAACGTCACTTTTGAAGTGTTTTCTTGTACTTTTAAGCCAATCAGATACCCTACGGGCTTGGAAAGTGCAACGAAACCATCAAATTTTAGCTAGAAACTGTATTTTTGTCGATTTTTATTGAATTTGAACTATATTTCAAAGTTTTTTGATGGTTCTGAACCACCAAACACACTTAAAGCATGCAGAATCGACTCAGAATAGAAAAAGGAGACGTTTAGGTCAATTTTATGCATTCTGGCGTTCGTAGATACAAGAAAACTGTTAAAATTCTTCAGAAACGTCACTTTTGAAGTGTTTTCTTGTACTTTTAAGCCACTCAGATACCCTACGGGCTCGGAAAGTGCAACGAAACCATCAAATTTTAGCTAGAAACTGTATTTTTGTCGATTTTTATTGAATTTGAACTATATTTCAAAGTTTTTTGATGGTTCTGAGCCACCAAACACACTTAAAGCATGCAGAATCGACTCAGAATAGGAAAAGGAGACGTTTAGGTCAATTTTATGCATTCTGGCGTTCGTAGATACAAGAAAACTGTTAAAATTCTTCAGAAACGTCACTTTTGAAGTGTTTTCTTGTACTTTTAAGCCACTCAGATACCCAACGGGCTCGGAAAGTGCAACGAAACCATCAAATTTTAGCTAGAAACTGTATTTTTGTCGATTTTTATTGAATTTGAACTATATTTCAACGTTTTTTGATGGTTCTGAGCCACCAAACACACTTAAAGCATGCAGAATCGACTCAGAATAGGAAAAGGAGACGTTTAGGTCAATTTTATGCATTCTGGCGTTCGTAGATACAAGAAAACTGTTAAAATTCTTCAGAAACGTCACTTTTGAAGTGTTTTCTTGTACTTTTAAGCCACTCAGATACCCTACGGGCTCGGAAAGTGCAACGAAACCATCAAATTTTAGCTAGAAACTGTATTTTTGTCGATTTTTATTGAATTTGAACTATATTTCAAAGTTTTTTGATGGTTCTGAGCCACCAAACACACTTAAAGCATGCAGAATCGACTCAGAATAGGAAAAGAAGACGTTTAGGTCAATTTTATGCATTCTGGCGTTCGTAGATACAAGAAAACTGTTAAAATTCTTCAGAAACGTCACTTTTGAAGTGTTTTCTTGTACTTTTAAGCCACTCAGATACCCTACGGGCTCGGAAAGTGCAACGAAACCATCAAATTTTAGCTAGAAACTGTATTTTTGTCGATTTTTATTGAATTTGAACTATATTTCAATGTTTTTTGATGGTTCTGAGCCACCAAACACACTTAAAGCATGCAGAATCGACTCAGAATAGGAAAAGGAGACGTTTAGGTCAATTTTATGCATTCTGGCGTTCGTAGATACAAGAAAACTGTTAAAATTCTTCAGAAACGTCACTTTTGAAGTGTTTTCTTGTACTTTTAAGCCACTCAGATACCCTACGGGCTCGGAAAGTGCAACGAAACCATCAAATTTTAGCACTTTCCAAGCCCGTAGGGTATCTGATTGGCTTAAAAGTACAAGAAAACACTTCAAAAGTGACGTTTCTGAAGAATTTTAACAGTTTTCTTGTATCTACGAACGCCAGAATGCATAAAATTGACCTAAACGTCTCCTTTTCCTATTCTGAGTCGATTCTGCATGCTTTAAGTGTGTTTGGTGGCTCAGAACCATCAAAAAACGTTGAAATATAGTTCAAATTCAATAAAAATCGACAAAAATACAGTTTCTAGCTAAAATTTGATGGTTTCGTTGCACTTTCCGAGCCCGTAGGGTATCTGAGTGGCTTAAAAGTACAAGAAAACACTTCAAAAGTGACGTTTCTGAAGAATTTTAACAGTTTTCTTGTATCTACGAACGCCAGAATGCATAAAATTGACCGAAACGTCTCCTTTTCCTATTCTGAGTCGATTCTGCATGCTTTAAGTGTGTTTGGTGGCTCAGAACCATCAAAAAACTTTGAAATATAGTTCAAATTCAATAAAAATCGACAAAAATACAGTTTCTAGCTAAAATTTGATGGTTTCGTTGCACTTTCCGAGCCCGTTGGGTATCTGAGTGGCTTAAAAGTACAAGAAAACACTTCAAAAGTGACGTTTCTGAAGAATTTTAACAGTTTTCTTGTATCTACGAACGCCAGAATGCATAAAATTGACCTAAACGTCTCCTTTTCCTATTCTGAGTCGATTCTGCATGCTTTAAGTGTGTTTGGTGGCTCAGAACCATCAAAAAACTTTGAAATATAGTTCAAATTCAATAAAAATCGACAAAAATACAGTTTCTAGCTAAAATTTGATGGTTTCGTTGCACTTTCCGAGCCCGTAGGGTATCTGAGTGGCTTAAAAGTACAAGAAAACACTTCAAAAGTGACGTTTCTGAAGAATTTTAACAGTTTTCTTGTATCTACGAACGCCAGAATGCATAAAATTGACCTAAACGTCTCCTTTTTCTATTCTGAGTCTATTCTGCATGCTTTAAGTGTGTTTGGTGGTTCAGAACCATCAAAAAACTTTGAAATATAGTTCAAATTCAATAAAAATCGACAAAAATACAGTTTCTAGCTAAAATTTGATGGTTTCGTTGCACTTTCCAAGCCCGTAGGGTATCTGATTGGCTTAAAAGTACAAGAAAACACTTCAAAAGTGACGTTTCTGAAGAATTTTAACAGTTTTCTTGTATCTACGAACGCCAGAATGCATAAAATTGACCTAAACGTCTCCTTTTCCTATTCTGAGTCGATTCTGCATGCTTTAAGTGTGTTTGGTGGCTCAGAACCATCAAAAAACGTTGAAATATAGTTCAAATTCAATAAAAATCGACAAAAATACAGTTTCTAGCTAAAATTTGATGGTTTCGTTGCACTTTCCGAGCCCGTAGGGTATCTGAGTGGCTTAAAAGTACAAGAAAACACTTCAAAAGTGACGTTTCTGAAGAATTTTAACAGTTTTCTTGTATCTACGAACGCCAGAATGCATAAAATTGACCGAAACGTCTCCTTTTCCTATTCTGAGTCGATTCTGCATGCTTTAAGTGTGTTTGGTGGCTCAGAACCATCAAAAAACTTTGAAATATAGTTCAAATTCAATAAAAATCGACAAAAATACAGTTTCTAGCTAAAATTTGATGGTTTCGTTGCACTTTCCGAGCCCGTAGGGTATCTGAGTGGCTTAAAAGTACAAGAAAACACTTCAAAAGTGACGTTTCTGAAGAATTTTAACAGTTTTCTTGTATCTACGAACGCCAGAATGCATAAAATTGACCTAAACGTCTCCTTTTCCTATTCTGAGTCGATTCTGCATGCTTTAAGTGTGTTTGGTGGCTCAGAACCATCAAAAAACGTTGAAATATAGTTCAAATTCAATAAAAATCGACAAAAATACAGTTTCTAGCTAAAATTTGATGGTTTCGTTGCACTTTCCGAGACCGTAGGGTATCTGATTGGCTTAAAAGTACAAGAAAACACTTCAAAAGTGACGTTTCTGAAGAATTTTAACAGTTTTCTTGTATCTACGAACGCCAGAATGCATAAAATTGACCTAAACGTCTCCTTTTCCTATTCTGAGTCGATTGTGCATGCTTTAAGTGTGTTTGGTGGCTCAGAACCATCAAAAAACGTTGAAATATAGTTCAAATTCAATAAAAATCGACAAAAATACAGCTTCTAGCTAAAATTTGATGGTTTCGTTGCACTTTCCGAGCCCGTAGGGTATCTGATTGGCTTAAAAGTACAAGAAAACACTTCAAAAGTGACGTTTCTGAAGAATTTTAACAGTTTTCTTGTATCTACGAACGCCAGAATGCGTAAAATTGACCTAAACGTCTCCTTTTCCTATTCTGAGTCGATTCTGCATGCTTTAAGTGTGTTTGGTGGCTCAGAACCATCAAAAAACGTTGAAATATAGTTCAAATTCAATAAAAATCGACAAAAATACAGTTTCTAGCTAAAATTTGATGGTTTCGTTGCACTTTCCGAGCCCGTAGATATAGTTCAAATTCAATAAAAATCGACAAAAATACAGTTTCTAGCTAAAATTTGATGGTTTCGTTGCACTTTCCGAGCCCGTAGGGTATCTGAGTGGCTTAAAAGTACAAGAAAACACTTCAAAAGTGACGTTTCTGAAGAATTTTAACAGTTTTCTTGTATCTACGAACGCCAGAATGCATAAAATTGACCTAAACGTCTCCTTTTCCTATTCTGAGTCGATTCTGCATGCTTTAAGTGTGTTTGGTGGCTCAGAACCATCAAAAAACGTTGAAATATAGTTCAAATTCAATAAAAATCGACAAAAATACAGTTTCTAGCTAAAATTTGATGGTTTCGTTGCACTTTCCGAGCCCGTAGGGTATCTGAGTGGCTTAAAAGTACAAGAAAACACTTCAAAAGTGACATTTCTGAAGAATTTTAACAGTTTTCTTGTATCTACGAACGCCAGAATGCATAAAATTGACCTAAACGTCTCCTTTTCATATTCTGAGTCGATTCTGCATGCTTTAAGTGTGCTTGGTGGCTCAGAACCATCAAAAAACGTTGAAATATAGTTCAAATTCAATAAAAATCGACAAAAATACAGTTTCTAGCTAAAATTTGATGGTTTCGTTGCACTTTCCGAGCCCGTAGGGTACCTGAGTGGCTTAAAAGTACAAGAAAACACTTCAAAAGTGACGTTTCTGAAGAATTTTAACAGTTTTCTTGTATCTACGAAAGCCAGAATGCATAAAATTGACCTAAACGTCTCCTTTTCCTATTCTGAGTCGGTTCTGCATGCTTTAAGTGTGTTTGGTGGCTCAGAACCATCAAAAAACGTTGAAATATAGTTCAAATTCAATAAAAATCGACAAAAATACAGTTTCTAGCTAAAATTTGATGGTTTCGTTGCACTTTCCGAGCCCGTAGGGTATCTGAGTGGCTTAAAAGTACAAGAAAACACTTCAAAAGTGACGTTTCTGAAGAATTTTAACAGTTTTCTTGTATCTACGAACGCCAGAATGCATAAAATTGACCTAAACGTCTCCTTTTTCTATTCTGAGTCGATTCTGCATGCTTTAAGTGTGTTTGGTGGTTCAGAACCATCAAAAAACTTTGAAATATAGTTCAAATTCAATAAAAATCGACAAAAATACAGTTTCTAGCTAAAATTTGATGGTTTCGTTGCACTTTCCAAGCCCGTAGGGTATCTGATTGGCTTAAAAGTACAAGAAAACACTTCAAAAGTGACGTTTCTGAAGAATTTTAACAGTTTTCTTGTATCTACGAACGCCAGAATGCATAAAATTGACCTAAACGTCTCCTTTTCCTATTCTGAGTCGATTCTGCATGCTTTAAGTGTGTTTGGTGGCTCAGAACCATCAAAAAACGTTGAAATATAGTTCAAATTCAATAAAAATCGACAAAAATACAGTTTCTAGCTAAAATTTGATGGTTTCGTTGCACTTTCCGAGCCCGTAGGGTATCTGAGTGGCTTAAAAGTACAAGAAAACACTTCAAAAGTGACGTTTCTGAAGAATTTTAACAGTTTTCTTGTATCTACGAACGCCAGAATGCATAAAATTGACCGAAACGTCTCCTTTTCCTATTCTGAGTCGATTCTGCATGCTTTAAGTGTGTTTGGTGGCTCAGAACCATCAAAAAACTTTGAAATATAGTTCAAATTCAATAAAAATCGACAAAAATACAGTTTCTAGCTAAAATTTGATGGTTTCGTTGCACTTTCCGAGCCCGTAGGGTATCTGAGTGGCTTAAAAGTACAAGAAAACACTTCAAAAGTGACGTTTCTGAAGAATTTTAACAGTTTTCTTGTATCTACGAACGCCAGAATGCATAAAATTGACCTAAACGTCTCCTTTTCCTATTCTGAGTCGATTCTGCATGCTTTAAGTGTGTTTGGTGGCTCAGAACCATCAAAAAACGTTGAAATATAGTTCAAATTCAATAAAAATCGACAAAAATACAGTTTCTAGCTAAAATTTGATGGTTTCGTTGCACTTTCCGAGACCGTAGGGTATCTGATTGGCTTAAAAGTACAAGAAAACACTTCAAAAGTGACGTTTCTGAAGAATTTTAACAGTTTTCTTGTATCTACGAACGCCAGAATGCATAAAATTGACCTAAACGTCTCCTTTTCCTATTCTGAGTCGATTGTGCATGCTTTAAGTGTGTTTGGTGGCTCAGAACCATCAAAAAACGTTGAAATATAGTTCAAATTCAATAAAAATCGACAAAAATACAGCTTCTAGCTAAAATTTGATGGTTTCGTTGCACTTTCCGAGCCCGTAGGGTATCTGATTGGCTTAAAAGTACAAGAAAACACTTCAAAAGTGACGTTTCTGAAGAATTTTAACAGTTTTCTTGTATCTACGAACGCCTGAATGCATAAAATTGACCTAAACGTCTCCTTTTCCTATTCTGAGTCGATTCTGCATGCTTTAAGTGTGTTTGGTGGCTCAGAACCATCAAAAAACGTTGAAATATAGTTCAAATTCAATAAAAATCGACAAAAATACAGTTTCTAGCTAAAATTTGATGGTTTCGTTGCACTTTCCGAGCCCGTAGATATAGTTCAAATTCAATAAAAATCGACAAAAATACAGTTTCTAGCTAAAATTTGATGGTTTCGTTGCACTTTCCGAGCCCGTAGGGTATCTGAGTGGCTTAAAAGTACAAGAAAACACTTCAAAAGTGACGTTTCTGAAGAATTTTAACAGTTTTCTTGTATCTACGAACGCCAGAATGCATAAAATTGACCTAAACGTCTCCTTTTCCTATTCTGAGTCGATTCTGCATGCTTTAAGTGTGTTTGGTGGCTCAGAACCATCAAAAAACGTTGAAATATAGTTCAAATTCAATAAAAATCGACAAAAATACAGTTTCTAGCTAAAATTTGATGGTTTCGTTGCACTTTCCGAGCCCGTAGGGTATCTGAGTGGCTTAAAAGTACAAGAAAACACTTCAAAAGTGACATTTCTGAAGAATTTTAACAGTTTTCTTGTATCTACGAACGCCAGAATGCATAAAATTGACCTAAACGTCTCCTTTTCATATTCTGAGTCGATTCTGCATGCTTTAAGTGTGCTTGGTGGCTCAGAACCATCAAAAAACGTTGAAATATAGTTCAAATTCAATAAAAATCGACAAAAATACAGTTTCTAGCTAAAATTTGATGGTTTCGTTGCACTTTCCGAGCCCGTAGGGTACCTGAGTGGCTTAAAAGTACAAGAAAACACTTCAAAAGTGACGTTTCTGAAGAATTTTAACAGTTTTCTTGTATCTACGAAAGCCAGAATGCATACAATTGACCTAAACGTCTCCTTTTCCTATTCTGAGTCGGTTCTGCATGCTTTAAGTGTGTTTGGTGGCTCAGAACCATCAAAAAACGTTGAAATATAGTTCAAATTCAATAAAAATCGACAAAAATACAGTTTCTAGCTAAAATTTGATGGTTTCGTTGCACTTTCCGAGCCCGTAGGGTGTCTGAGTGGCTTAAAAGTACAAGAAAACACTTCAAAAGTGACGTTTCTGAAGAATTTTAACAGTTTTCTTGTATCTACGAACGCCAGAATGCATAAAATTGACCTAAACGTCTCCTTTTCCTATTCTGAGTCGATTCTGCATGCTTTAAGTGTGTTTGGTGGCTCAGAACCATCAAAAAACATTGAAATATAGTTCAAATTCAATAAAAATCGACAAAAATACAGTTTCTAGCTAAAATTTGATGGTTTCGTTGCACTTTCCGAGCCCGTAGGGTATCTGAGTGGCTTAAAAGTACAAGAAAACACTTCAAAAGTGACGTTTCTGAAGAATTTTAACAGTTTTCTTGTATCTACGAACGCCAGAATGCATAAAATTGACCTAAACGTCTCCTTTTCCTATTCTGAGTCGATTCTGCATGCTTTAAGTGTGTTTGGTGGCTCAGAACCATCAAAAAACTTTGAAATATAGTTCAAATTCAATAAAAATCGACAAAAATACAGTTTCTAGCTAAAATTTGATGGTTTCGTTGCACTTTCCGAGCCCGTAGGGTATCTGAGTGGCTTAAAAGTACAAGAAAACACTTCAAAAGTGACGTTTCTGAAGAATTTTAACAGTTTTCTTGTATCTACGAACGCCAGAATGCATAAAATTGACCTAAACGTCTCCTTTTTCTATTCTGAGTCGATTCTGCATGCTTTAAGTGTGTTTGGTGGTTCAGAACCATCAAAAAACTTTGAAATATAGTTCAAATTCAATAAAAATCGACAAAAATACAGTTTCTAGCTAAAATTTGATGGTTTCGTTGCACTTTCCAAGCCCGTAGGGTATCTGATTGGCTTAAAAGTACAAGAAAACACTTCAAAAGTGACGTTTCTGAAGAATTTTAACAGTTTTCTTGTATCTACGAACGCCAGAATGCATAAAATTGACCTAAACGTCTCCTTTTCCTATTCTGAGTCGATTCTGCATGCTTTAAGTGTGTTTGGTGGCTCAGAACCATCAAAAAACGTTGAAATATAGTTCAAATTCAATAAAAATCGACAAAAATACAGTTTCTAGCTAAAATTTGATGGTTTCGTTGCACTTTCCGAGCCCGTAGGGTATCTGAGTGGCTTAAAAGTACAAGAAAACACTTCAAAAGTGACGTTTCTGAAGAATTTTAACAGTTTTCTTGTATCTACGAACGCCAGAATGCATAAAATTGACCGAAACGTCTCCTTTTCCTATTCTGAGTCGATTCTGCATGCTTTAAGTGTGTTTGGTGGCTCAGAACCATCAAAAAACTTTGAAATATAGTTCAAATTCAATAAAAATCGACAAAAATACAGTTTCTAGCTAAAATTTGATGGTTTCGTTGCACTTTCCGAGCCCGTAGGGTATCTGAGTGGCTTAAAAGTACAAGAAAACACTTCAAAAGTGACGTTTCTGAAGAATTTTAACAGTTTTCTTGTATCTACGAACGCCAGAATGCATAAAATTGACCTAAACGTCTCCTTTTCCTATTCTGAGTCGGTTCTGCATGCTTCAAGTGTGTTTGGTGGCTCAGAACCATCAAAAAACGCTGAAATATAGTTCAAATTCAATAAAAATCGACAAAAATACAGTTTCTAGCTAAAATTTGATGGTTTCGTTGCACTTTCCGAGCCCGTAGTGTATCTGAGTGGCTTAAAAGTACAAGAAAACACTTCAAAAGTGACGTTTCTGAAGAATTTGAACAGTTTTCTTGTATCTACGAACGCCAGAATGCATAAAATTGACCTAAACGTCTCCTTTTCCTATTTTGAGTCGATTCTGCATGCTTTAAGTGTGTTTGGTGGCTCAGAACCATCAAAAAACGTTGAAATATAGTTCAAATTCAATAAAAATCGACAAAAATACAGTTTCTAGCTAAAATTTGATGGTTTCGTTGCACTTTCCGAGCCCGTAGGGTATCTGATTGGCTTAAAAGTACAAGAAAACACTTCAAAAGTGACGTTTCTGAAGAATTTTAACAGTTTTCTTGTATCTACGAACGCCAGAATGCATAAAATTGACCTAAACGTCTCCTTTTCCTATTCTGGGTCGATTCTGCATGCTTTAAGTGTGTTTGGTGGCTCAGAACCATCAAAAAACGTTGAAATATAGTTCAAATTCAATAAAAATCGACAAAAATACAGTTTCTAGCTAAAATTTGATGGTTTCGTTGCACTTTCCGAGCCCGTAGGGTATCTGATTGGCTTAAAAGTACAAGAAAACACTTCAAAAGTGACGTTTCTGAAGAATTTTAACAGTTTTCTTGTATCTACGAACGCCAGAATGCATAAAATTGACCTAAACGTCTCCTTTTCCTATTCTGAGTAGATTCTGCATGCTTTAAGTGTGTTTGGTGGCTCAGAACCATCAAAAAACGTTGAAATATAGTTCAAATTCAATAAAAATCGACAAAAATACAGTTTCTAGCTAAAATTTGATGGTTTCGTTGCACTTTCCGAGCCCGTTGGGTATCTGATTGGCTTAAAAGTACAAGAAAACACTTCAAAAGTGACGTTTCTGAAGAATTTTAACAGTTTTCTTGTATCTACGAACGCCAGAATGCATAAAATTGACCTAAACGTCTCCTTTTCCTATTCTGAGTCGATTCTGCATGCTTTAAGTGTGTTTGGTGGCTCAGAACCATCAAAAAACGTTGAAATATAGTTCAAATTCAATAAAAATCGACAAAAATACAGTTTCTAGCTAAAATTTGATGGTTTCGTTGCACTTTCCGAGCCCGTAGGGTATCTGATTGGCTTAAAAGTACAAGAAAACACTTCAAAAGTGACGTTTCTGAAGAATTTTAACAGTTTTCTTGTATCTACGAACGCCAGAATGCATAAAATTGACCTAAACGTCTCCTTTTCCTATTCTGAGTCGATTCTGCATGCTTTAAGTGTGTTTGGTGGCTCAGAACCATCAAAAAACGTTGAAATATAGTTCAAATTCAATAAAAATCGACAAAAATACAGTTTCTAGCTAAAATTTGATGGTTTCGTTGCACTTTCCGAGCCCGTAGGGTATCTGATTGGCTTAAAAGTACAAGAAAACACTTCAAAAGTGACGTTTCTGAAGAATTTTAACAGTTTTCTTGTATCTACGAACGCCAGAATACATAAAATTGACCTACACGTCTCCTTTTCCTATTCTGAGTCGATTCTGCATGCTTTAAGTGTGTTTGGTGGCTCAGAACCATCAAAAAACGTTGAAATATAGTTCAAATTCAATAAAAATCGACAAAAATACAGTTTCTAGCTAAAATTTGATGGTTTCGTTGCACTTTCCGAGCCCGTAGGGTATCTGAGTGGCTTAAAAGTACAAGAAAACACTTCAAAAGTGACGTTTCTGAAGAATTTTAACAGTTTTCTTGTATCTACGAACGCCAGAATGCATAAAATTGACCTAAACGTCTCCTTTTCCTATTCTGAGTCGGTTCTGCATGCTTTAAGTGTGTTTGGTGGCTCAGAACCATCAAAAAACGTTGAAATATAGTTCAAATTCAATAAAAATCGACAAAAATACAGTTTCTAGCTAATATTTGATGGTTTCGTTGCACTTTGCGAGCCCGTAGGGTATCTGATTGGCTTAAAAGTACAAGAAAACACTTCAAAAGTGACGTTTCTGAAGAATTTTAACAGTTTTCTTGTATCTACGAACGCCAGAATGCATAAAATTGACCTAAACGTCTCCTTTTCCTATTCTGAGTCGATTCTGCATGCTTTAAGTGTGTTTGGTGGCTCAGAACCATCAAAAAACGTTGAAATATAGTTCAAATTCAATAAAAATCGACAAAAATACAGTTTCTAGCTACAATTTGATGGTTTCGTTGCACTTTCCGAGCCCGTAGGGTATCTGAGTGGCTTAAAAGTACAAGAAAACACTTCAAAAGTGACGTTTCTGAAGAATTTTAACAGTTTTCTTGTATCTACGAACGCCAGAATGCATAAAATTGACCTAAACGTCTCCTTTTCCTATTCTGAGTCGATTCTGCATGCTTTAAGTGTGTTTGGTGGCTCAGAACCATCAAAAAACCTTAAAATATAGTTCAAATTCAATAAAAATCGACAAAAATACAGTTTCTAGCTAAAATTTGATGGTTTCGTTGCACTTTCCGAGCCCGTAGGGTATCTGAGTGGCTTAAAAGTACAAGAAAACACTTCAAAAGTGACGTTTCTGAAGAATTTTAACAGTTTTCTTGTATCTACGAACGCCAGAATGCATAAAATTGACCTAAACATCTCCTTTTCCTATTCTGAGTCGGTTCTGCATGCTTTAAGTGTGTTTGGTGGCTCAGAACCATCAAAAAACGTTGAAATATAGTTCAAATTCAATAAAAATCGACAAAAATACAGTTTCTAGCTAAAATTTGATGGTTTCGTTGCACTTTCCGAGCCCGTAGGGTATCTGAGTGGCTTAAAAGTACAAGAAAACACTTCAAAAGTGACGTTTCTGAAGAATTTTAACAGTTTTCTTGTATCTACGAACGCCAGAATGCATAAAATTGACCTAAACGTCTCCTTTTCCTATTCTGAGTCGATTCTGCATGCTTTAAGTGTGTTTGGTGGGGGTATCTGATTGGCTTAAAAGTACAAGAAAACACTTCAAAAGTGACGTTTCTGAAGAATTTTAACAGTTTTCTTGTATCTACGAACGCCAGAATGCATAAAATTGACCTAAACGTCTCCTTTTCCTATTCTGAGTCGATTCTGCATGCTTTAAGTGTGTTTGGTGGCTCAGAACCATCAAAAAACGTTGAAATATAGTTCAAATTCAATAAAAATCGACAAAAATACAGTTTCTAGCTAAAATTTGATGGTTTCGTTGCACTTTCCGAGCCCGTAGGGTATCTGATTGGCTTAAAAGTACAAGAAAACACTTCAAAAGTGACGTTTCTGAAGAATTTTAACAGTTTTCTTGTATCTACGAACGCCAGAATGCATAAAATTGACCTAAACGTCTCCTTTTCCTATTCTGAGTCGATTCTGCATGCTTTAAGTGTGTTTGGTGGCTCAGAACCATCAAAAAACGTTGATATATAGTTCAAATTCAATAAAAATCGACAAAAATACAGTTTCTAGCTAAAATTTGATGGTTTCGTTGCACTTTCCGAGCCCGTAGGGTATCTGATTGGCTTAAAAGTACAAGAAAACACTTCAAAAGTGACGTTTCTGAAGAATTTTAACAGTTTTCTTGTATCTACGAACGCCAGAATGCATAAAATTGACCTAAACGTCTCCTTTTCCTATTCTGAGTCGATTCTGCATGCTTTAAGTGTGTTTGGTGGCTCAGAACCATCAAAAAACGTTGAAATATAGTTCAAATTCAATAAAAATCGACAAAAATACAGTTTCTAGCTAAAATTTGATGGTTTCGTTGCACTTTCCGAGCCCGTAGGGTATCTGATTGGCTTAAAAGTACAAGAAAACACTTCAAAAGTGACGTTTCTGAAGAATTTTAACAGTTTTCTTGTATCTACGAACGCCAGAATGCATAAAATTGACCTAAACGTCTCCTTTTCCTATTCTGAGTCGATTCTGCATGCTTTAAGTGTGTTTGGTGGCTCAGAACCATCAAAAAACGTTGAAATATAGTTCAAATTCAATAAAAATCGACAAAAATACAGTTTCTAGCTAAAATTTGATGGTTTCGTTGCACTTTCCGAGCCCGTAGTGTATCTGATTGGCTTAAAAGTCCAAGAAAACACTTCAAAAGTGACGTTTCTGAAGAATTTTAACAGTTTTCTTGTATCTACGAACGCCAGAATGCATAAAATTGACCTAAACGTCTCCTTTTCCTATTCTGAGTCGATTCTGCATGCTTTAAGTGTGTTTGGTGGCTCAGAACCATCAAAAAACGTTGAAATATAGTTCAAATTCAATAAAAATCGACAAAAATACAGTTTCTAGCTAAAATTTGATGGTTTCGTTGCACTTTCCGAGCCCGTAGGGTATCTGATTGGCTTAAAAGTACAAGAAAACACTTCAAAAGTGACGTTTCTGAAGAATTTTAACAGTTTTCTTGTATCTACGAACGCCAGAATGCATAAAATTGACCTAAACGTCTCCTTTTCCTATTCTGAGTAGATTCTGCATGCTTTAAGTGTGTTTGGTGGCTCAGAACCATCAAAAAACGTTGAAATATAGTTCAAATTCAATAAAAATCGACAAAAATACAGTTTCTAGCTAAAATTTGATGGTTTCGTTGCACTTTCCGAGCCCGTAGGGTATCTGATTGGCTTAAAAGTACAAGAAAACACTTCAAAAGTGACGTTTCTGAAGAATTTTAACAGTTTTCTTGTATTTACGAACGCCAGAATGCATAAAATTGACCTAAACGTCTCCTTTTCCTATTCTGAGTCGATTCTGCATGCTTTAAGTGTGTTTGGTGGCTCAGAACCATCAAAAAACGTTGAAATATAGTTCAAATTCAATAAAAATCGACAAAAATACAGTTTCTAGCTAAAATTTGATGGTTTCGTTGCACTTTCCGAGCCCGTAGGGTATCTGATTGGCTTAAAAGTACAAGAAAACACTTCAAAAGTGACGTTTCTGAAGAATTTTAACAGTTTTCTTGTATCTACGAACGCCAGAATGCATAAAATTGACCTAAACGTCTCCTTTTCCTATTCTGAGTCGATTCTGCATGCTTTAAGTGTGTTTGGTGGCTCAGAACCATCAAAAAACGTTGAAATATAGTTCAAATTCAATAAAAATCGACAAAAATACAGTTTCTAGCTAAAATTTGATGGTTTCGTTGCAATTTCCGAGCCCGTAGGGTATCTGATTGGCTTAAAAGTACAAGAAAACACTTCAAAAGTGACGTTTCTGAAGAATTTTAACAGTTTTCTTGTATCTACGAACGCCAGAATGCATAAAATTGACCTAAACGTCTCCTTTTCCTATTCTGAGTAGATTCTGCATGCTTTAAGTGTGTTTGGTGGCTCAGAACCATCAAAAAACGTTGAAATATAGTTCAAATTCAATAAAAATCGACAAAAATACAGTTTCTAGCTAAAATTTGATGGTTTCGTTGCACTTTCCGAGCCCGTAGGGTATCTGATTGGCTTAAAAGTACAAGAAAACACTTCAAAAGTGACGTTTCTGAAGAATTTTAACAGTTTTCTTGTATCTACGACCGCCAGAATGCATAAAATTGACCTAAACGTCTCCTTTTCCTATTCTGAGTCGATTCTGCATGCTTTAAGTGTGTTTGGTGGCTCAGAACCATCAAAAAACGTTGAAATATAGTTCAAATTCAATAAAAATCGACAAAAATACAGTTTCTAGCTAAAATTTGATGGTTTCGTTGCACTTTCCGAGCCCGTAGGGTATCTGATTGGCTTAAAAGTACAAGAAAACACTTCAAAAGTGACGTTTCTGAAGAATTTTAACAGTTTTCTTGTATCTACGAACGCCAGAATGCATAAAATTGACCTAAACGTCTCCTTTTCCTATTCTGAGTCGATTCTGCATGCTTTAAGTGTGTTTGGTGGCTCAGAACCATCAAAAAACGTTGAAATATAGTTCAAATTCAATAAAAATCGACAAAAATACAGTTTCTAGCTAAAATTTGATGGTTTCGTTGCACTTTCCGAGCCCGTAGGGTATCTGATTGGCTTAAAAGTACAAGAAAACACTTCAAAAGTGACGTTTCTGAAGAATTTTAACAGTTTTCTTGTATCTACGAACGCCAGAATGCATAAAATTGACCTAAACGTCTCCTTTTCCTATTCTGAGTCGATTCTGGATGCTTTAAGTGTGTTTCGTGGCTCAGAACCATCAAAAAACGTTGAAATATAGTTCAAATTCAATAAAAATCGACAAAAATACAGTTTCTAGCTAAAATTTGATGGTTTCGTTGCACTTTCCGAGCCCGTAGGGTATCTGATTGGCTTAAAAGTACAAGAAAACACTTCAAAAGTGACGTTTCTGAAGAATTTTAACAGTTTTCTTGTATCTACGAACGCCAGAATGCATAAAATTGACCTAAACGTCTCCTTTTCCTATTCTGAGTCGATTCTGCATGCTTTAAGTGTGTTTGGTGGCTCAGAACCATCAAAAAACGTTGAAATATAGTTCAAATTCAATAAAAATCGACAAAAATACAGTTTCTAGCTAAAATTTGATGGTTTCGTTGCACTTTCCGAGCCCGTAGGGTATCTGATTGGCTTAAAAGTACAAGAAAACACTTCAAAAGTGACGTTTCTGAAGAATTTTAACAGTTTTCTTGTATCTACGAACGCCAGAATGCATAAAATTGACCTAAACGTCTCCTTTTCCTATTCTGAGTCGATTCTGCATGCTTTAAGTGTGTTTGGTGGCTCAGAACCATCAAAAAACGTTGAAATATAGTTCAAATTCAATAAAAATCGACAAAAATACAGTTTCTAGCTAAAATTTGATGGTTTCGTTGCACTTTCCGAGCCCGTAGGGTATCTGATTGGCTTAAAAGTACAAGAAAACACTTCAAAAGTGACGTTTCTTAAGAATTTTAACAGTTTTCTTGTATCTACGAACGCCAGAATGCATAAAATTGACCTAAACGTCTCCTTTTCCTATTCTGAGTCGATTGTGCATGCTTTAAGTGTGTTTCGTGGCTCAGAACCATCAAAAAACGTTGAAATATAGTTCAAATTCAATAAAAATCGACAAAAATTCAGTTTCTAGCTAAAATTTGATGGTTTCGTTGCACTTTCCGAGCCCGTAGGGTATCTGATTGGCTTAAAAGTACAAGAAAACACTTCAAAAGTGACGTTTCTGAAGAATTTTAACAGTTTTCTTGTATCTACGAACGCCAGAATGCATAAAATTGACCTAAACGTCTCCTTTTCCTATTCTGAGTCGATTCTGCATGCTTTAAGTGTGTTTGGTGGCTCAGAACCATCAAAAAACTTTGAAATATAGTTCAAATTCAATAAAAATCGACAAAAATACAGTTTCTAGCTAAAATTTGATGGTTTCGTTGCACTTTCCGAGCCCGTAGGGTATCTGATTGGCTTAAAAGTACAAGAAAACACTTCAAAAGTGACGTTTCTGAAGAATTTTAACAGTTTTCTTGTATCTACGAACGCCAGAATGCATAAAATTGACCTAAACGTCTCCTTTTCCTATTCTGAGTCGATTCTGCATGCTTTAAGTGTGTTTGGTGGCTCAGAACCATCAAAAAACGTTGAAATATAGTTCAAATTCAATAAAAATCGACAAAAATACAGTTTCTAGCTAAAATTTGATGGTTTCGTTGCACTTTCCGAGCCCGTAGGGTATCTGATTGGCTTAAAAGTACAAGAAAACACTTCAAAAGTGACGTTTCTGAAGAATTTTAACAGTTTTCTTGTATCTACGAACGCCAGAATGCATAAAATTGACCTAAACGTCTCCTTTTCCTATTCTGAGTCGATTCTGCATGCTTTAAGTGTGTTTGGTGGCTCAGAACCATCAAAAAACGTTGAAATATAGTTCAAATTCAATAAAAATCGACAAAAATACAGTTTCTAGCTAAAATTTGATGGTTTCGTTGCACTTTCCGAGCCCGTAGGGTATCTGATTGGCTTAAAAGTACAAGAAAACACTTCAAAAGTGACGTTTCTGAAGAATTTTAACAGTTTTCTTGTATCTACGAACGCCAGAATGCATAAAATTGACCTAAACGTCTCCTTTTCCTATTCTGAGTCGATTCTGCATGCTTTAAGTGTGTTTCGTGGCTCAGAACCATCAAAAAACGTTGAAATATAGTTCAAATTCAATAAAAATCGACAAAAATACAGTTTCTAGCTAAAATTTGATGGTTTCGTTGCACTTTCCGAGCCCGTAGGGTATCTGATTGGCTTAAAAGTACAAGAAAACACTTCAAAAGTGACGTTTCTGAAGAATTTTAACAGTTTTCTTGTATCTACGAACGCCAGAATGCATAAAATTGACCTAAACGTCTCCTTTTCCTATTCTGAGTCGATTCTGCATGCTTTAAGTGTGTTTGGTGGCTCAGAACCATCAAAAAACTTTGAAATATAGTTCAAATTCAATAAAAATCGACAAAAATACAGTTTCTAGCTAAAATTTGATGGTTTCGTTGCACTTTCCGAGCCCGTAGGGTATCTGATTGGCTTAAAAGTACAAGAAAACACTTCAAAAGTGACGTTTCTCTGATTGGCTTAAAAGTACAAGAAAACACTTCAAAAGTGACGTTTCTGAAGAATTTTAACAGTTTTCTTGTATCTACGAACGCCAGAATGCATAAAATTGACCTAAACGTCTCCTTTTCCTATTCTGAGTCGATTCTGCATGCTTTAAGTGTGTTTGGTGGCTCAGAACCATCAAAAAACGTTGAAATATAGTTCAAATTCAATAAAAATCGACAAAAATACAGTTTCTAGCTAAAATTTGATGGTTTCGTTGCACTTTCCGAGCCCGTAGGGTATCTGATTGGCTTAAAAGTACAAGAAAACACTTGAAAAGTGACGTTTCTGAAGAATTTTAACAGTTTTCTTGTATCTACGAACGCCAGAATGCATAAAATTGACCTAAACGTCTCCTTTTCCTATTCTGAGTCGATTCTGCATGCTTTAAGTGTGTTTGGTGGCTCAGAACCATCAAAAAACGTTGAAATATAGTTCAAATTCAATAAAAATCGACAAAAATACAGTTTCTAGCTAAAATTTGATGGTTTCGTTGCACTTTCCGAGCCCGTAGGGTATCTGATTGGCTTAAAAGTACAAGAAAACACTTCAAAAGTGACGTTTCTGAAGAATTTTAACAGTTTTCTTGTATCTACGAACGCCAGAATGCATAAAATTGACCTAAACGTCTCCTTTTCCTATTCTGAGTCGATTCTGCATGCTTTAAGTGTGTTTGGTGGCTCAGAACCATCAAAAAACGTTGAAATATAGTTCAAATTCAATAAAAATCGACAAAAATACAGTTTCTAGCTAAAATTTGATGGTTTCGTTGCACTTTCCGAGCCCGTAGGGTATCTGATTGGCTTAAAAGTACAAGAAAACACTTCAAAAGTGACGTTTCTGAAGAATTTTAACAGTTTTCTTGTATCTACGAACGCCAGAATGCATAAAATTGACCTAAACGTCTCCTTTTCCTATTCTGAGTCGATTCTGCATGCTTTAAGTGTGTTTGGTGGCTCAGAACCATCAAAAAACGTTGAAATATAGTTCAAATTCAATAAAAATCGACAAAAATACAGTTTCTAGCTAAAATTTGATGGTTTCGTTGCACTTTCCGAGCCCGTCGGGTATCTGATTGGCTTAAAAGTACAAGAAAACACTTCAAAAGTGACGTTTCTGAAGAATTTTAACAGTTTTCTTGTATCTACGAACGCCAGAATGCATAAAATTGACCTAAACGTCTCCTTTTCCTATTCTGAGTCGATTCTGCATGCTTTAAGTGTGTTTGGTGGCTCAGAACCATCAAAAAACGTTGAAATATAGTTCAAATTCAATAAAAATCGACAAAAATACAGTTTCTAGCTAAAATTTGATGGTTTCGTTGCACTTTCCGAGCCCGTAGGGTATCTGATTGGCTTAAAAGTACAAGAAAACACTTCAAAAGTGACGTTTCTGAAGAATTTTAACAGTTTTCTTGTATCTACGAACGCCAGAATGCATAAAATTGACCTAAACGTCTCCTTTTCCTATTCTGAGTCGATTCTGCATGCTTTAAGTGTGTTTGGTGGCTCAGAACCATCAAAAAACGTTGAAATATAGTTCAAATTCAATAAAAATCGACAAAAATACAGTTTCTAGCTAAAATTTGATGGTTTCGTTGCACTTTCCGAGCCCGTAGGGTATCTGATTGGCTTAAAAGTACAAGAAAACACTTCAAAAGTGACGTTTCTGAAGAATTTTAACAGTTTTCTTGTATCTACGAACGCCAGAATGCATAAAATTGACCTAAACGTCTCCTTTTCCTATTCTGAGTCGATTCTGCATGCTTTAAGTGTGTTTGGTGGCTCAGAACCATCAAAAAACGTTGAAATATAGTTCAAATTCAATAAAAATCGACAAAAATACAGTTTCTAGCTAAAATTTGATGGTTTCGTTGCACTTTCCGAGCCCGTAGGGTATCTGATTGGCTTAAAAGTACAAGAAAACACTTCAAAAGTGACGTTTCTGAAGAATTTTAACAGTTTTCTTGTATCTACGAACGCCAGAATGCATAAAATTGACCTAAACGTCTCCTTTTCCTATTCTGAGTCGATTCTGCATGCTTTAAGTGTGTTTGGTGGCTCAGAACCATCAAAAAACGTTGAAATATAGTTCAAATTCAATAAAAATCGACAAAAATACAGCTTCTAGCTAAAATTTGATGGTTTCGTTGCACTTTCCGAGCCCGTAGGGTATCTGATTGGCTTAAAAGTACAAGAAAACACTTCAAAAGTGACGTTTCTGAAGAATTTTAACAGTTTTCTTGTATCTACGAACGCCAGAATGCATAAAATTGACCTAAACGTCTCCTTTTCCTATTCTGAGTCGATTCTGCATGCTTTAAGTGTGTTTGGTGGCTCAGAACCATCAAAAAACGTTGAAATATAGTTCAAATTCAATAAAAATCGACAAAAATACAGTTTCTAGCTAAAATTTGATGGTTTCGTTGCACTTTCCGAGCCCGTAGGGTATCTGATTGGCTTAAAAGTACAAGAAAACACTTCAAAAGTGACGTTTCTGAAGAATTTTAACAGTTTTCTTGTATCTACGAACGCCAGAATGCATAAAATTTACCTAAACGTCTCCTTTTCCTATTCTGAGTCGATTCTGCATGCTTTAAGTGTGTTTGGTGGCTCAGAACCATCAAAAAACTTTGAAATATAGTTCAAATTCAATAAAAATCGACAAAAATACAGTTTCTAGCTAAAATTTGATGGTTTCGTTGCACTTTCCGAGCCCGTAGGGTATCTGATTGGCTTAAAAGTACAAGAAAACACTTCAAAAGTGACGTTTCTGAAGAATTTTAACAGTTTTCTTGTATCTACGAACGCCAGAATGCATAAAATTGACCTAAACGTCTTCTTTTCCTATTCTGAGTCGATTCTGCATGCTTTAAGTGTGTTTGGTGGCTCAGAACCATCAAAAAACGTTGAAATATAGTTCAAATTCAATAAAAATCGACAAAAATACAGTTTCTAGCTAAAATTTGATGGTTTCGTTGCACTTTCCGAGCCCGTAGGGTATCTGATTGGCTTAAAAGTACAAGAAAACACTTCAAAAGTGACGTTTCTGAAGAATTTTAACAGTTTTCTTGTATCTACGAACGCCAGAATGCATAATATTGACCTAAACGTCTCCTTTTCCTATTCTGAGTCGATTCTGCATGCTTTAAGTGTGTTTGGTGGCTCAGAACCATCAAAAAACTTTGAAATATAGTTCAAATTCAATAAAAATCGACAAAAATACAGTTTCTAGCTAAAATTTGATGGTTTCGTTGCACTTTCCGAGCCCGTAGGGTATCTGATTGGCTTAAAAGTACAAGAAAACACTTCAAAAGTGACGTTTCTGAAGAATTTTAACAGTTTTCTTGTATCTACGAACGCCAGAATGCATAAAATTGACCTAAACGTCTCCTTTTCCTATTCTGAGTCGATTCTGCATGCTTTAAGTGTGTTTGGTGGCTCAGAACCATCAAAAAACGTTGAAATATAGTTCAAATTCAATAAAAATCGACAAAAATACAGTTTCTAGCTAAAATTTGATGGTTTCGTTGCACTTTCCGAGCCCGTAGGGTATCTGATTGGCTTAAAAGTACAAGAAAACACTTCAAAAGTGACGTTTCTGAAGAATTTTAACAGTTTTCTTGTATCTACGAACGCCAGAATGCATAAAATTGACCTAAACGTCTCCTTTTCCTATTCTGAGTCGATTCTGCATGCTTTAAGTGTGTTTGGTGGCTCAGAACCATCAAAAAACGTTGAAATATAGTTCAAATTCAATAAAAATCGACAAAAATACAGTTTCTAGCTAAAATTTGATGGTTTCGTTGCACTTTCCGAGCCCGTTGGGTATCTGATTGGCTTAAAAGTACAAGAAAACACTTCAAAAGTGACGTTTCTGAAGAATTTTAACAGTTTTCTTGTATCTACGAACGCCAGAATGCATAAAATTGACCTAAACGTCTCCTTTTCCTATTCTGAGTCGATTCTGCATGCTTTAAGTGTGTTTGGTGGCTCAGAACCATCAAAAAACGTTGAAATATAGTTCAAATTCAATAAAAATCGACAAAAATACTGTTTCTAGCTAAAATTTGATGGTTTCGTTGCACTTTCCGAGCCCGTAGGGTATCTGATTGGCTTAAAAGTACAAGAAAACACTTCAAAAGTGACGTTTCTGAAGAATTTTAACAGTTTTCTTGTATCTACGAACGCCAGAATGGATAAAATTGACTTAAACGTCTCCTTTTCCTATTCTGAGTCGATTCTGCATGCTTTAAGTGTGTTTGGTGGCTCAGAACCATCAAAAAACGTTGAAATATAGTTCAAATTCAATAAAAATCGACAAAAATACAGTTTCTAGCTAAAATTTGATGGTTTCGTTGCACTTTCCGAGCCCGTCGGGTATCTGATTGGCTTAAAAGTACAAGAAAACACTTAAAAAGTGACGTTTCTCAAGAATTTTAACCGTTTTCTTGTATCTACGAACGCCAGAATGCATAAAATTGACCTAAACGTCTCCTTTTCCTATTCTGAGTCGATTCTGCATGCTTTAAGTGTGTTTGGTGGCTCAGAACCATCAAAAAACGTTGAAATATAGTTCAAATTCAATAAAAATCGACAAAAATACAGTTTCTAGCTAAAATTTGATGGTTTCGTTGCACTTTCCGAGCCCGTAGGGTATCTGATTGGCTTAAAAGTACAAGAAAGCACTTCAAAAGTGACGTTTCTGAAGAATTTTAACAGTTTTCTTGTATCTACGAACGCCAGAATGCATAAAATTGACCTAAACGTCTCCTTTTCCTATTCTGAGTCGATTCTGCATGCTTTAAGTGTGTTTGGTGGCTCAGAAACATCAAAAAACGTTGAAATATAGTTCAAATTCAATAAAAATCGACAAAAATACAGTTTCTAGCTAAAATTTGATGGTTTCGTTGCAATTTCCGAGCCCGTAGGGTATCTGATTGGCTTAAAAGTACAAGAAAACACTTCAAAAGTGACGTTTCTGAAGAATTTTAACAGTTTTCTTGTATCTACGAACGCCAGAATGCATAAAATTGACCTAAACGTCTCCTTTTCCTATTCTGAGTCGATTCTGCATGCTTTAAGTGTGTTTGGTGGCTCAGAACCATCAAAAAACGTTGAAATATAGTTCAAATTCAATAAAAATCGACAAAAATACAGTTTCTAGCTAAAATTTGATGGTTTCGTTGCACTTTCCGAGCCCGTAGGGTGTCTGATTGGCTTAAAAGTACAAGAAAACACTTCAAAAGTGACGTTTCTGAAGAATTTTAACAGTTTTCTTGTATCTACGAACGCCAGAATGCATAAAATTGACCTAAACGTCTCCTTTTCCTATTCTGAGTCGATTCTGCATGCTTTAAGTGTGTTTGGTGGCTCAGAACCATCAAAAAACGTTGAAATATAGTTCAAATTCAATAAAAATCGACAAAAATACAGCTTCTAGCTAAAATTTGATGGTTTCGTTGCACTTTCCGAGCCCGTAGGGTATCTGATTGGCTTAAAAGTACAAGAAAACACTTCAAAAGTGACGTTTCTGAAGAATTTTAACAGTTTTCTTGTATCTACGAACGCCAGAATGCATAAAATTGACCTAAACGTCTCCTTTTCCTATTCTGAGTCGATTCTGCATGCTTTAAGTGTGTTTGGTGGCTCAGAACCATCAAAAAACGTTGAAATATAGTTCAAATTCAATAAAAATCGACAAAAATACAGTTTCTAGCTATAATTTGATGGTTTCGTTGCACTTTCCGAGCCCGTAGGGTATCTGATTGGCTTAAAAGTACAAGAAAACACTTCAAAAGTGACGTTTCTGAAGAATTTTAACAGTTTTCTTGTATCTACGAACGCCAGAATGCATAAAATTGACCTAAACGTCTCCTTTTCCTATTCTGAGTCGATTCTGCGTGCTTTAAGTGTGTTTGGTGGCTCAGAACCATCAAAAAACGTTGAAATATGGTTCAAATTCAATAAAAATCGACAAAAATACAGTTTCTAGCTAAAATTTGATGGTTTCGTTGCACTTTCCGAGCCCGTAGGGTATCTGATTGGCTTAAAAGTACAAGAAAACACTTCAAAAGTGACGTTTCTGAAGAATTTTAACAGTTTTCTTGTATCTACGAACGCCAGAATGCATAAAATTGACCTAAACGTCTCCTTTTCCTATTCTGAGTCGATTCTGCATGCTTTAAGTGTGTTTGGTGGCTCAGAACCATCAAAAAACGTTGAAATATAGTTCAAATTCAATAAAAATCGACAAAAATACAGTTTCTAGCTAAAATTTGATGGTTTCGTTGCACTTTCCGAGCCCGTAGGGTATCTGATTGGCTTAAAAGTACAAGAAAACACTTCAAAAGTGACGTTTCTGAAGAATTTTAACAGTTTTCTTGTATCTACGAACGCCAGAATGCATAAAATTGACCTAAACGTCTCCTTTTCCTATTCTGAGTCGATTCTGCATGCTTTAAGTGTGTTTGGTGGCTCAGAACCATCAAAAAACGTTGAAATATAGTTCAAATTCAATAAAAATCGACAAAAATACAGTTTCTAGCTAAAATTTGATGGTTTCGTTGCACTTTCCGAGCCCGTAGGGTATCTGATTGGCTTAAAAGTACAAGAAAACACTTCAAAAGTGACGTTTCTGAAGAATTTTAACAGTTTTCTTGTATCTTCGAACGCCAGAATGCATAAAATTGACCTAAACGTCTCCTTTTCCTATTCTGAGTCGATTCTGCATGCTTTAAGTGTGTTTGGTGGCTCAGAACCATCAAAAAACGTTGAAATATAGTTCAAATTCAATAAAAATCGACAAAAATACAGTTTCTAGCTAAAATTTGATGGTTTCGTTGCACTTTCCGAGCCCATAGGGTATCTGATTGGCTTAAAAGTACAAGAAAACACTTCAAAAGTGACGTTTCTGAAGAATTTTAACAGTTTTCTTGTATCTACGAACGCCAGAATGCATAAAATTGACCTAAACGTCTCCTTTTCCTCTTCTGAGTCGATTCTGCATGCTTTAAGTGTGTTTGGTGGCTCAGAACCATCAAAAAACGTTGAAATATAGTTCAAATTCAATAAAAATCGACAAGAATACAGTTTCTAGCTAAAATTTGATGGTTTCGTTGCACTTTCCGAGCCCGTAGGGTATCTGATTGGCTTAAAAGTACAAGAAAACACTTCAAAGGTGACGTTTCTGAAGAATTTTAACAGTTTTCTTGTATCTACGAACGCCAGAAAGCACAAAATTGACCTAAACGTCTCCTTTTCCTATTCTGAGTCGATTCTGCATGCTTTAAGTGTGTTTGGTGGCTCAGAACCATCAAAAAACGTTGAAATATAGTTCAAATTCAATAAAAATCGACAAAAATACAGTTTCTAGCTAAAATTTGATGGTTTCGTTGCACTTTCCGAGCCCGTAGGGTATCTGATTGGCTTAAAAGTACAAGAAAACACTTCAAAAGTGACGTTTCTGAAGAATTTTAACAGTTTTCTTGTATCTACGAACGCCAGAATGCATAAAATTGACCTAAACGTCTCCTTTTCCTATTCTGAGTCGATTCTGCATGCTTTAAGTGTGTTTGGTGGCTCAGAACCATCAAAAAACGTTGAAATATAGTTCAAATTCAATAAAAATCGACAAAAATACAGTTTCTAGCTAAAATTTGATGGTTTCGTTGCACTTTCCGAGCCCGTAGGGTATCTGATTGGCTTAAAAGTACAAGAAAACACTTCAAAAGTGACGTTTCTGAAGAATTTTAACAGTTTTCTTGTATCTACGAACGCCAGAATGCATAAAATTGACCTAAACGTCTCCTTTTCCTATTCTGAGTCGATTCTGCATGCTTTAAGTGTGTTTGGTGGCTCAGAACCATCAAAAAACGTTGAAATATAGTTCAAATTCAATAAAAATCGACAAAAATACAGTTTCTAGCTAAAATTTGATGGTTTCGTTGCACTTTCCGAGCCCGTAGGGTATCTGATTGGCTTAAAAGTACAAGAAAACACTTCAAAAGTGACGTTTCTGAAGAATTTTAACAGTTTTCTTGTATCTACGAACGCCAGAATGCATAAAATTGACCTAAACGTCTCCTTTTCCTATTCTGAGTCGATTCTGCATGCTTTAAGTGTGTTTGGTGGCTCAGAACCATCAAAAAACGTTGAAATATAGTTCAAATTCAATAAAAATCGACAAAAATACAGTTTCTAGCTAAAATTTGATGGTTTCGTTGCACTTTCCGAGCCCGTAGGGTATCTGATTGGCTTAAAAGTACAAGAAAACACTTCAAAAGTGACGTTTCTGAAGAATTTTAACAGTTTTCTTGTATCTACGAACGCCAGAATGCATAAAATTGACCTAAACGTCTCCTTTTAGCTAGAAACTGTATTTTTGTCGATTTTTATTGAATTTGAACTATATTTCAACGTTTTTTGATGGTTCTGAGCCACCAAACACACTTAAAGCATGCAGAATCGACTCAGAATAGGAAAAGGAGACGTTTAGGTCAATTTTATGCATTCTGGCGTTCGTAGATACAAGAAAACTGTTAAAATTCTTCAGAAACGTCACTTTTGAAGTGTTTTCTTGTACTTTTAAGCCAATCAGATACCCTACGGGCTCGGAAAGTGCAACGAAACCATCAAATTTTAGCTAGAAACTGTATTTTTGTCGATTTTTATTGAATTTGAACTATATTTCAAAGTTTTTTGATGGTTCTGAGCCACCAAACACACTTAAAGCATGCAGAATCGACTCAGAATAGGAAAAGGAGACGTTTAGGTCAATTTTATGCATTCTGGCGTTCGTAGATACAAGAAAACTGTTAAAATTCTTCAGGAACGTCACTTTTGAAGTGTTTTCTTGTACTTTTAAGCCAATCAGATACCCTACGGGCTCGGAAAGTGCAACGAAACCATCAAATTTTAGCTAGAAACTGTATTTTTGTCGATTTTTATTGAATTTGAACTATATTTCAACGTTTTTTGATGGTTCTGAGCCACCAAACACACTTAAAGCATGCAGAATCGACTCAGAATAGGAAAAGGAGACGTTTAGGTCAATTTTATGCATTCTGGCGTTCGTAGATACAAGAAAACTGTTAAAATTCTTCAGAAACGTCACTTTTGAAGTGTTTTCTTGTACTTTTAAGCCAATCAGATACCCTACGGGCTCGGAAAGTGCAACGAAACCATCAAATTTTAGCTAGAAACTGTATTTTTGTCGATTTTTATTGAATTTGAACTATATTTCAACGTTTTTTGATGGTTCTGAGCCACCAAACACACTTAAAGCATGCAGAATCGACTCAGAATAGGAAAAGGAGACGTTTAGGTCAATTTTATGCATTCTGGCGTTCGTAGATACAAGAAAACTGTTAAAATTCTTCAGAAACGTCACTTTTGAAGTGTTTTCTTGTACTTTTAAGCCAATCAGATACCCTACGGGCTCGGAAAGTGCAACGAAACCATCAAATTTTAGCTAGAAACTGTATTTTTGTCGATTTTTATTGAATTTGAACTATATTTCAACGTTTTTTGATGGTTCTGAGCCACCAAACACACTTAAAGCATGCAGAATCGACTCAGAATAGGAAAAGGAGACGTTTAGGTCAATTTTATGCATTCTGGCGTTCGTAGATACAAGAAAACTGTTAAAATTCTTCAGAAACGTCACTTTTGAAGTGTTTTCTTGTACTTTTAAGCCAATCAGATACCCTACGGGCTCGGAAAGTGCAACGAAACCATCAAATTTTAGCTAGAAACTGTATTTTTGTCGATTTTTATTGAATTTGAACTATATTTCAACGTTTTTTGATCGTTCTGAGCCACCAAACACACTTAAAGCATGCAGAATCGACTCAGAATAGGAAAAGGAGACGTTTAGGTCAATTTTATGCATTCTGGCGTTCGTAGATACAAGAAAACTGTTAAAATTCTTCAGAAACTTCACTTTTGAAGTATTTTCTTGTACTTTTAAGCCAATCAGATACCCTACGGGCTCGGAAAGTGCAACGAAACCATCAAATTTTAGCTAGAAACTGTATTTTTGTCGATTTTTATTGAATTTGAACTATATTTCAACGTTTTTTGATGGTTCTGAGCCACCAAACACACTTAAAGCATGCAGAATCGACTCAGAATAGGAAAAGGAGACGTTTAGGTCAATTTTATGCATTCTGGCGTTCGTAGATACAAGAAAACTGTTAAAATTCTTCAGAAACGTCACTTTTGAAGTGTTTTCTTGTACTTTTAAGCCAATCAGATACCCTACGGGCTCGGAAAGTGCAACGAAACCATCAAATTTTAGCTAGAAACTGTATTTTTGTCGATTTTTATTGAATTTGAACTATATTTCAACGTTTTTTGATGGTTCTGAGCCACCAAACACACTTAAAGCATGCAGAATCGACTCAGAATAGGAAAAGGAGACGTTTAGGTCAATTTTATGCATTCTGGCGTTCGTAGATACAAGAAAACTGTTAAAATTCTTCAGAAACGTCACTTTTGAAGTGTTTTCTTGTACTTTTAAGCCAATCAGATACCCTACGGGCTCGGAAAGTGCAACGAAACCATCAAATTTTAGCTAGAAACTGTATTTTTGTCGATTTTTATTGCATTTGAACTATATTTCAACGTTTTTTGATGGTTCTGAGCCACCAAACACACTTAAAGCATGCAGAATCGACTCAGAATAGGAAAAGGAGACGTTTAGGTCAATTTTATGCATTCTGGCGTTCGTAGATACAAGAAAACTGTTAAAATTCTTCAGAAACGTCACTTTTGAAGTGTTTTCTTGTACTTTTAAGCCAATCAGATACCCTACGGGCTCGGAAAGTGCAACGAAACCATCAAATTTTAGCTAGAAACTGTATTTTTGTCGATTTTTATTGAATTTGAACTATATTTCAACGTTTTTTGATGGTTCTGAGCCACCAAACACACTTAAAGCATGCAGAATCGACTCAGAATAGGAAAAGGAGACGTTTAGGTCAATTTTATGCATTCTGGCGTTCGTAGATACAAGAAAACTGTTAAAATTCTTCAGAAACGTCACTTTTGAAGTGTTTTCTTGTACTTTTAAGCCAATCAGATACCCTACGGGCTCGGAAAGTGCAACGAAACCATCAAATTTTAGCTAGAAACTGTATTTTTGTCGATTTTTATTGAATTTGAACTATATTTCAACGTTTTTTTATGGTTCTGAGCCACCAAACACACTTAAAGCATGCAGAATCGACTCAGAATAGGAAAAGGAGACGTTTAGGTCAATTTTATGCATTCTGGCGTTCGTAGATACAAGAAAACTGTTAAAATTCTTCAGAAACGTCACTTTTGAAGTGTTTTCTTGTACTTCTAAGCCAATCAGATACCCTACGGGCTCGGAAAGTGCAACGAAACCATCAAATTTTAGCTAGAAACTGTATTTTTGTCGATTTTTATTGAATTTGAACTATATTTCAACGTTTTTTGATGGTTCTGAGCCACCAAACACACTTAAAGCATGCAGAATCGACTCAGAATAGGAAAAGGAGACGTTTAGGTCAATTTTATGCATTCTGGCGTTCGTAGATACAAGAAAACTGTTAAAATTCTTCAGAAACGTCGCTTTTGAAGTGTTTTCTTGTACTTTTAAGCCAATCAGATACCCTACGGGCTCGGAAAGTGCAACGAAACCATCAAATTTTAGCTAGAAACTGTATTTTTGTCGATTTTTATTGAATTTGAACTATATTTCAACGTTTTTTGATGGTTCTGAGCCACCAAACACACTTAAAGCATGCAGAATCGACTCAGAATAGGAAAAGGAGACGTTTAGGTCAATTTTAGGCATTCTGGCGTTCGTAGATACAAGAAAACTTTTAAAATTCTTCAGAAACGTCACTTTTGAAGTGTTTTCTTGTACTTTTAAGCCAATCAGATACCCAACGGGCTCGGAAAGTGCAACGAAACCATCAAATTTTAGCTAGAAACTGTATTTTTGTCGATTTTTATTTAATTTGAACTATATTTCAACGTTTTTTGATGGTTCTGAGCCACCAAACACACTTAAAGCATGCAGAATCGACTCAGAATAGGAAAAGGAGACGTTTAGGTCAATTTTATGCATTCTGGCGTTCGTAGATACAAGAAAACTGTTAAAATTCTTCAGAAACGTCACTTTTGAAGTGTTTTCTTGTACTTTTAAGCCAATCAGATACCCTACGGGCTCGGAAAGTGCAACGAAACCATCAAATTTTAGCTAGAAACTGTAATTTTGTCGATTTTTATTGAATTTGAACTATATTTCAACGTTTTTTGATGGTTCTGAGCCACCAAACACACTTAAAGCATGCAGAATCGACTCAGAATAGGAAAAGGAGACGTTTAGGTCAATTTCATGCATTCTGGCGTTCGTAGATACAAGAAAACTGTTCAAATTCTTCAGAAACGTCACTTGTGAAGTGTTTTCTTGGACTTTTAAGCCAATCAGATACCCAACGGGCTCGGAAAGTGCAACGAAACCATCAAATTTTAGCTAGAAACTGTATTTTTGTCGATTTTTATTGAATTTGAACTATATTTCAACGTTTTTTGATGGTTCTCAGCCACCAAACACACTTAAAGCATGCAGAATCGACTCAGAATAGGAAAAGGAGACGTTTAGGTCAATTTTATGCATTCTGGCGTTCGTAGATACAAGAAAACTGTTAAAATTCTTCAGAAACGTCACTTTTGAAGTGTTTTCTTGTACTTTTAAGCCAATCAGATACCCTACGGGCTCGGAAAGTGCAACGAAACCATCAAATTTTAGCTAGAAACTGTATTTTTGTCGATTTTTATTGAATTTGAACTATATTTCAAAGTTTTTTGATGGTTCTGAGCCACCAAACACACTTAAAGCATGCAGAATCGACTCAGAATAGGAAAAGGAGACGTTTAGGTCAATTTTATGCATTCTGGCGTTCGTAGATACAAGAAAACTGTTAAAATTCTTCAGAAACGTCACTTTTGAAGTGTTTTCTTGTACTTTTAAGCCAATCAGATACCCTACGGGCTCGGAAAGTGCAACGAAACCATCAAATTTTAGCTAGAAACTGTATTTTTGTCGATTTTTATTGAATTTGAACTATATTTCAACGTTTTTTGATGGTTCTGAGCCACCAAACACACTTAAAGCATGCAGAATCGACTCAGAATAGGAAAAGGAGACGTTTAGGTCAATTTTATGCATTCTGGCGTTCGTAGATACAAGAAAACTGTTAAAATTCTTCAGAAACGTCACTTTTGAAGTGTTTTCTTGTACTTTTAAGCCAATCAGATACCCTACGGGCTCGGAAAGTGCAACGAAACCATCAAATTTTAGCTAGAAACTGTATTTTTGTCGATTTTTATTGAATTTGAACTATATTTCAACGTTTTTTGATGGTTCTGAGCCACCAAACACACTTAAAGCATGCAGAATCGACTCAGAATAGGAAAAGGAGACGTTTAGGTCAATTTTATGCATTCTGGCGTTCGTAGATACAAGAAAACTGTTAAAATTCTTCAGAAACGTCACTTTTGAAGTGTTTTCTTGTACTTTTAAGCAAATCAGATACCCTACGGGCTCGGAAAGTGCAACGGAACCATCAAATTTTAGCTAGAAACTGTATTTTTGTCGATTTTTATTGAATTTGAACTATATTTCAACGTTTTTTGATGGTTCTGAGCCACCAAACACACTTAAAGCATGCAGAATGGACTCAGAATAGGAAAAGGAGACGTTTAGGTCAATTTTATGCATTCTGGCGTTCGTAGATACAAGAAAACTGTTAAAATTCTTCAGAAACGTCACTTTTGAAGTGTTTTCTTGTACTTTTAAGCCAATCAGATACCCTACGGGCTCGGAAAGTGCAACGAAACCATCAAATTTTAGCTAGAAACTGTATTTTTGTCGATTTTTATTGAATTTGAACTATATTTCAACGTTTTTTGATGGTTCTGAGCCACCAAACACACTTAAAGCATGCAGAATCGACTCAGAATAGGAAAAGGAGACGTTTAGGTCAATTTTATGCATTCTGGCGTTCGTAGATACAAGAAAAATGTTAAAATTCTTCAGAAACGTCACTTTTGAAGTGTTTTCTTGTACTTTTAAGCCAATCAGATACCCTACGGGCTCGGAAAGTGCAACGAAACCATCAAATTTTAGCTAGAAACTGTATTTTTGTCGATTTTTATTGAATTTGAACTATATTTCAACGTTTTTTGATGGTTCTGAGCCACCAAACACACTTAAAGCATGCAGAATCGACTCAGAATAGGAAAAGGAGACGTTTAGGTCAATTTTATGCATTCTGGCGTTCGTAGATACAAGAAAACTGTTAAAATTCTTCAGAAACGTCACTTTTGAAGTGTTTTCTTGTACTTTTAAGCCAATCAGATACCCTACGGGCTCGGAAAGTGCAACGAAACCATCAAATTTTAGCTAGAAACTGTATTTTTGTCGATTTTTATTGAATTTGAACTATATTTCAACGTTTTTTGATGGTTCTGAGCCACCAAACACACTTAAAGCATGCAGAATCGACTCAGAATAGGAAAAGGAGACGTTTAGGTCAATTTTATGCATTCTGGCGTTCGTAGATACAAGAAAACTGTTAAAATTCTTCAGAAACGTCACTTTTGAAGTGTTTTCTTGTACTTTTAAGCCAATCAGATACCCTACGGGCTCGGAAAGTGCAACGAAACCATCAAATTTTAGCTAGAAACTGTATTTTTGTCGATTTTTATTGAATTTGAACTATATTTCAACGTTTTTTGATGGTTCTGAGCCACCAAACACACTTAAAGCATGCAGAATCGGCTCAGAATAGGAAAAGGAGACGTTTAGGTCAATTTTATGCATTCTGGCGTTCGTAGATACAAGAAAACTGTTAAAATTCTTCAGAAACGTCACTTTTGAAGTGTTTTCTTGTACTTTTAAGCCAATCAGATACCCTACGGGCTCGGAAAGTGCAACGAAACCATCAAATTTTAGCTAGAAACTGTATTTTTGTCGATTTTTATTGAATTTGAACTATATTTCAACGTTTTTTGATGGTTCTGAGCCACCAAACACACTTAAAGCATGCAGAATCGACTCAGAATAGGAAAAGGAGACGTTTAGGTCAATTTTATGCATTCTGGCGTTCGTAGATACAAGAAAACTGTTAAAATTCTTCAGAAACGTCACTTTTGAAGTGTTTTCTTGTACTTTTAAGCCAATCAGATACCCTACGGGCTCGGAAAGTGCAACGAAACCATCAAATTTTAGCTAGAAACTGTATTTTTGTCGATTTTTATTGAATTTGAACTATATTTCAACGTTTTTTGATGGTTCTGAGCCACCAAACACACTTAAAGCATGCAGAATCGACTCAGAATAGGAAAAGGAGACGTTTAGGTCAATTTTATGCATTCTGGCGTTCGTAGATACAAGAAAACTGTTAAAATTCTTCAGAAACGTCACTTTTGAAGTGTTTTCTTGTACTTTTAAGCCAATCAGATACCCTACGGGCTCGGAAAGTGCAACGAAACCATCAATTTTAGCTAGAAACTGAATTTTTGTCGATTTTTATTGAATTTGAACTATATTTCAACGTTTTTTGATGGTTCTGAGCCACCAAACACACTTAAAGCATGCAGAATCGATTCAGAATAGGAAAAGGAGACGTTTAGGTCAATTTTATGCATTCTGGCGTTCGTAGATACAAGAAAACTGTTAAAATTCTTCAGAAACGTAACTTTTGAAGTGTTTTCTTGTACTTTTAAGCCAATCAGATACCCTACGGGCTCGGAAAGTGCAACGAAACCATCAAATTTTAGCTAGAAACTGTATTTTTGTCGATTTTTATTGAATTTGAACTATATTTCAACGTTTTTTGATGGTTCTGAGCCACCAAACACACTTAAAGCATGCAGAATCGACTCAGAATAGGAAAAGGAGACGTTTAGGTCAATTTTATGCATTCTGGCGTTCGTAGATACAAGAAAACTGTTAAAATTCTTCAGAAACGTCACTTTTGAAGTGTTTTCTTGTACTTTTAAGCCAATCAGATACCCTACGGGCTCGGAAAGTGCAACGAAACCATCAAATTTTAGCTAGAAACTGTATTTTTGTCGATTTTTATTGAATTTGAACTATATTTCAACGTTTTTTGATGGTTCTGAGCCACCAAACACACTTAAAGCATACAGAATCGACTCAGAATAGGAAAAGGAGACGTTTAGGTCAATTTTATGCATTCTGGCGTTCGTAGATACAAGAAAACTGTTAAAATTCTTCAGAAACGTCACTTTTGAAGTGTTTTCTTGTACTTTTAAGCCAATCAGGTACCCTACGGGCTCGGAAAGTGCAACGAAACCATCAATTTTAGCTAGAAACTGAATTTTTGTCGATTTTTATTGAATTTGAACTATATTTCGACGTTTTTTGATGGTTCTGAGCCACCAAACACACTTAAAGCATGCAGAATCGACTCAGAATAGGAAAAGGAGACGTTTAGGTCAATTTTATGCATTCTGGCGTTCGTAGATACAAGAAAACTGTTAAAATTCTTCAGAAACGTAACTTTTGAAGTGTTTTCTTGTACTTTTAAGCCAATCAGATACCCTACGGGCTCGGAAAGTGCAACGAAACCATCAAATTTTAGCTAGAAACTGTATTTTTGTCGATTTTTATTGAATTTGAACTATATTTCAACGTTTTTTGATGGTTCTGAGCCACCAAACACACTTAAAGCATGCAGAATCGACTCAGAATAGGAAAAGGAGACGTTTAGGTCAATTTTATGCATTCTGGCGTTCGTAGATACAAGAAAACTGTTAAAATTCTTCAGAAACGTCACTTTTGAAGTGTTTTCTTGTACTTTTAAGCCAATCAGATACCCTACGGGCTCGGAAAGTGCAACGAAACCATCAAATTTTAGCTAGAAACTGTATTTTTGTCGATTTTTATTGAATTTGAACTATATTTCAACGTTTTTTGATGGTTCTGAGCCACCAAACACACTTAAAGCATGCAGAATCGACTCAGAATAGGAAAAGGAGACGTTTAGGTCAATTTTATGCATTCTGGCGTTCGTAGATACAAGAAAACTGTTAAAATTCTTCAGAAACGTCACTTTTGAAGTGTTTTCTTGTACTTTTAAGCCAATCAGATACCCTACGGGCTCGGAAAGTGCAACGAAACCATCAAATTTTAGCTAGAAACTGTATTTTTGTCGATTTTTATTGAATTTGAACTATATTTCAACGTTTTTTGATGGTTCTGAGCCACCAAACACACTTAAAGCATGCAGAATCGACTCAGAATAGGAAAAGGAGACGTTTAGGTCAATTTTATGCATTCTGGCGTTCGTAGATACAAGAAAACTGTTAAAATTCTTCAGAAACGTCACTTTTGAAGTGTTTTCTTGTACTTTTAAGCCAATCAGATACACTACGGGCTCGGAAAGTGCAACGAAACCATCAAATTTTAGCTAGAAACTGTATTTTTGTCGATTTTTATTGAATTTGAACTATATTTCAACGTTTTTTGATGGTTCTGAGCCACCAAACACACTTAAAGCATGCAGAATCGACTCAGAATAGGAAAAGGAGACGTTTAGGTCAATTTTATGCATTCTGGCGTTCGTAGATACAAGAAAACTGTTAAAATTCTTCAGAAACGTCACTTTTGAAGTGTTTTCTTGTACTTCTAAGCCAATCAGATACCCTACGGGCTCGGAAAGTGCAACGAAACCATCAAATTTTAGCTAGAAACTGTATTTTTGTCGATTTTTATTGAATTTGAACTATATTTCAACGTTTTTTGATGGTTCTGAGCCACCAAACACACTTAAAGCATGCAGAATCGACTCAGAATAGGAAAAGGAGACGTTTAGGTCAATTTTATGCATTCTGGCGTTCGTAGATACAAGAAAACTGTTAAAATTCTTCAGAAACGTCACTTTTGAAGTGTTTTCTTGTACTTTTAAGCCAATCAGATACCCTACGGGCTCGGAAAGTGCAACGAAACCATCAAATTTTAGCTAGAAACTGTATTTTTGTCGATTTTTATTGAATTTGAACTATATTTCAACGTTTTTTGATGGTTCTGAGCCACCAAACACACTTAAAGCATGCAGAATCGACTCAGAATAGGAAAAGGAGACGTTTAAGTCAAATTTATGCATTCTGGCGTTCGTAGATACAAGAAAACTGTTAAAATTCTTCAGAAACGTCACTTTTGAAGTGTTTTCTTGTACTTTTAAGCCAATCAGATACCCTACGGGCTCGGAAAGTGCAACGAAACCATCAAATTTTAGCTAGAAACTGTATTTTTGTCGATTTTTATTGAATTTGAACTATATTTCAACGTTTTTTGATGGTTCTGAGCCACCAAACACACTTAAAGCATGCAGAATCGACTCAGAATAGGAAAAGGAGACGTTTAGGTCAATTTTATGCATTCTGGCGTTCGTAGATACAAGAAAACTGTTAAAATTCTTCAGAAACGTCACTTGTGAAGTGTTTTCTTGTAATTTTAAGCCAATCAGATAACCTACGGGCTCGGAAAGTGCAACGAAACCATCAAATTTTAGCTAGAAACTGTATTTTTGTCGATTTTTATTGAATTTGAACTATATTTCAACGTTTTTTGATGGTTCTGAGCCACCAAACACACTTAAAGCATGCAGAATCGACTCAGAATAGGAAAAGGAGACGTTTAGGTCAATTTTATGCATTCTGGCGTTCGTAGATACAAGAAAACTGTTAAAATTCTTCAGAAACGTCACTTTTGAAGTGTTTTCTTGTACTTTTAAGCCAATCAGATACCCTACGGGCTCGGAAAGTGCAACGAAACCATCAAATTTTAGCTAGAAGCTGTATTTTTGTCGATTTTTATTGAATTTGAACTATATTTCAACGTTTTTTGATGGTTCTGAGCCACCAAACACACTTAAAGCATGCAGAATCGACTCAGAATAGGAAAAGGAGACGTTTAGGTCAATTTTATGCATTCTGGCGTTCGTAGATACAAGAAAACTGTTAAAATTCTTCAGAAACGTCACTTTTGAAGTGTTTTCTTGTACTTTTAAGCCAATCAGATACCCTACGGGCTCGGAAAGTGCAACGAAACCATCAAATTTTAGCTAGAAACTGTATTTTTGTCGATTTTTATTGAATTTGAACTATATTTCAATGTTTTTTGATGGTTCTGAGCCACCAAACACACTTAAAGCATGCAGAATCGACTCAGAATAGGAAAAGGAGACGTTTAGGTCAATTTTATGCATTCTGGCGTTCGTAGATACAAGAAAACTGTTAAAATTCTTCAGAAACGTCACTTTTGAAGTGTTTTCTTGTACTTTTAAGCCAATCAGATACCCTACGGGCTCGGAAAGTGCAACGAAACCATCAAATTTTAGCTAGAAACTGTATTTTTGTCGATTTTTATTGAATTTGAACTATATTTCAATGTTTTTTGATGGTTCTGAGCCACCAAACACACTTAAAGCATGCAGAATCGACTCAGAATAGGAAAAGGAGACGTTTAGGTCAATTTTATGCATTCTGGCGTTCGTAGATACAAGAAAACTGTTAAAATTCTTCAGAAACGTCACTTTTGAAGTGTTTTCTTGTACTTTTAAGCCAATCAGATACCCTACGGGCTCGGAAAGTGCAACGAAACCATCAAATTTTAGCTAGAAACTGTATTTTTGTCGATTTTTATTGAATTTGAACTATATTTCAACGTTTTTTGATGGTTCTGAGCCACCAAACACACTTAAAGCATGCAGAATCGACTCAGAATAGGAAAAGGAGACGTTTAGGTCAATTTTATGCATTCTGGCGTTCGTAGATACAAGAAAACTGTTAAAATTCTTCAGAAACGTCACTTTTGAAGTGTTTTCTTGTACTTTTAAGCCAATCAGATACCCTACGGGCTCGGAAAGTGCAACGAAACCATCAAATTTTAGCTAGAAACTGTATTTTTGTCGATTTTTATTGAATTTGAACTATATTTCAACGTTTTTTGATGGTTCTGAGCCACCAAACACACTTAAAGCATGCAGAATCGACTCAGAATACGAAAAGGAGACGTTTAGGTCAATTTTATGCATTCTGGCGTTCGTAGATACAAGAAAACTGTTAAAATTCTTCAGAAACGTCACTTTTGAAGTGTTTTCTTGTACTTTTAAGCCAATCAGATACCCTACGGGCTCGGAAAGTGCAACGAAACCATCAAATTTTAGCTAGAAACTGTATTTTTGTCGATTTTTATTGAATTTGAACTATATTTCAACGTTTTTTGATGGTTCTGAGCCACCAAACACACTTAAAGCATGCAGAATCGGCTCAGAATAGGAAAAGGAGACGTTTAGGTCAATTTTATGCATTCTGGCGTTCGTAGATACAAGAAAACTGTTAAAATTCTTCAGAAACGTCACTTTTGAAGTGTTTTCTTGTACTTTTAAGCCAATCAGATACCCTACGGGCTCGGAAAGTGCAACGAAACCATCAAATTTTAGCTAGAAACTGTATTTTTGTCGATTTTTATTGAATTTGAACTATATTTCAACGTTTTTTGATGGTTCTGAGCCACCAAACACACTTAAAGCATGCAGAATCGACTCAGAATAGGAAAAGGAGACGTTTAGGTCAATTTTATGCATTCTGGCGTTCGTAGATACAAGAAAACTGTTAAAATTCTTCAGAAACGTCACTTTTGAAGTGTTTTCTTGTACTTTTAAGCCAATCAGATACCCTACGGGCTCGGAAAGTGCAACGAAACCATCAATTTTAGCTAGAAACTGAATTTTTGTCGATTTTTATTGAATTTGAACTATATTTCAACGTTTTTTGATGGTTCTGAGCCACCAAACACACTTAAAGCATGCAGAATCGACTCAGAATAGGAAAAGGAGACGTTTAGGTCAATTTTATGCATTCTGGCGTTCGTAGATACAAGAAAACTGTTAAAATTCTTCAGAAACGTAACTTTTGAAGTGTTTTCTTGTACTTTTAAGCCAATCAGATACCCTACGGGCTCGGAAAGTGCAACGAAACCATCAAATTTTAGCTAGAAACTGTATTTTTGTCGATTTTTATTGAATTTGAACTATATTTCAACGTTTTTTGATGGTTCTGAGCCACCAAACACACTTAAAGCATGCAGAATCGACTCAGAATAGGAAAAGGAGACGTTTAGGTCAATTTTATGCATTCTGGCGTTCGTAGATACAAGAAAACTGTTAAAATTCTTCAGAAACGTCACTTTTGAAGTGTTTTCTTGTACTTTTAAGCCAATCAGATACCCTACGGGCTCGGAAAGTGCAACGAAACCATCAAATTTTAACTAGAAACTGTATTTTTGTCGATTTTTATTGAATTTGAACTATATTTCAACGTTTTTTGATAGTTCTGAGCCACCAAACACACTTAAAGCATGCAGAATCGACTCAGAATAGGAAAAGGAGACGTTTAGGTCAATTTTATGCATTCTGGCGTTCGTAGATACAAGAAAACTGTTAAAATTCTTCAGAAACGTCACTTTTGAAGTGTTTTCTTGTACTTTTAAGCCAATCAGATACCCTACGGGCTCGGAAAGTGCAACGAAACCATCAAATTTTAGCTAGAAACTGTATTTTTGTCGATTTTTATTGAATTTGAACTATATTTCAACGTTTTTTGATGGTTCTGAGCCACCAAACACACTTAAAGCATGCAGAATCGACTCAGAATAGGAAAAGGAGACGTTTAGGTCAATTTTATGCATTCTGGCGTTCGTAGATACAAGAAAACTGTTAAAATTCTTCAGAAACGTCACTTTTGAAGTGTTTTCTTGTACTTTTAAGCCAATCAGATACCCTACGGGCTCGGAAAGTGCAACGAAACCATCAAATTTTAGCTAGAAACTGTATTTTTGTCGATTTTTATTGAATTTGAACTATATTTCAACGTTTTTTGATGGTTCTGAGCCACCAAACACACTTAAAGCATGCAGAATCGACTCAGAATAGGAAAAGGAGACGTTTAGGTCAATTTTATGCATTCTGGCGTTCGTAGATACAAGAAAACTGTTCAAATTCTTCAGAAACGTCACTTGTGAAGTGTTTTCTTGTAATTTTAAGCCAATCAGATAACCTACGGGCTCGGAAAGTGCAACGAAACCATCAAATTTTAGCTAGAAACTGTATTTTTGTCGATTTTTATTGAATTTGAACTATATTTCAACGTTTTTTGATGGTTCTGAGCCACCAAACACACTTAAAGCATGCAGAATCGACTCAGAATACGAAAAGGAGACGTTTAGGTCAATTTTATGCATTCTGGCGTTCGTAGATACAAGAAAACTGTTAAAATTCTTCAGAAACGTCACTTTTGAAGTGTTTTCTTGTACTTTTAAGCCAATCAGATACCCTACGGGCTCGGAAAGTGCAACGAAACCATCAAATTTTAGCTAGAAACTGTATTTTTGTCGATTTTTATTGAATTTGAACTATATTTCAACGTTTTTTGATGGTTCTGAGCCACCAAACACACTTAAAGCATGCAGAATCGACTCAGAATAGGAAAAGGAGACGTTTAGGTCAATTTTATGCATTCTGGCGTTCGTAGATACAAGAAAACTGTTAAAATTCTTCAGAAACGTCACTTTTGAAGTGTTTTCTTGTACTTTTAAGCCAATCAGATACCCTACGGGCTCGGAAAGTGCAACGAAACCATCAAATTTTAGCTAGAAACTGTATTTTTGTCGATTTTTATTGAATTTGAACTATATTTCAACGTTTTTTGATGGTTCTGAGCCACCAAACACACTTAAAGCATGCAGAATCGACTCAGAATAGGAAAAGGAGACGTTTAGGTCAATTTTATGCATTCTGACGTTCGTAGATACAAGAAAACTGTTAAAATTCTTCAGAAACGTCACTTTTGAAGTGTTCTCTTGTACTTTTAAGCCAATCAGATACCCTACGGGCTCGGAAAGTGCAACGAAACCATCAAATTTTAGCTAGAAACTGTATTTTTGTCGATTTTTATTGAATTTGAACTATATTTCAACGTTTTTTGATGGTTCTGAGCCACCAAACACACTTAAAGCATGCAGAATCGACTCAGAATAGGAAAAGGAGACGTTTAGGTCAATTTTATGCATTCTGGCGTTCGTAGATACAAGAAAACTGTTAAAATTCTTCAGAAACGTCACTTTTGAAGTGTTTTCTTGTACTTTTAAGCCAATCAGATACCCTACGGGCTCGGAAAGTGCAACGGAACCATCAAATTTTAGCTAGAAACTGTATTTTTGTCGATTTTTATTGAATTTGAACTATATTTCAACGTTTTTTGATGGTTCTGAGCCACCAAACACACTTAAAGCATGCAGAATGGACTCAGAATAGGAAAAGGAGACGTTTAGGTCAATTTTATGCATTCTGGCGTTCGTAGATACAAGAAAACTGTTAAAATTCTTCAGAAACGTCACTCTTGAAGTGTTTTCTTGTACTTTTAAGCCAATCAGATACCCTACGGGCTCGGAAAGTGCAACGAAACCATCAAATTTTAGCTAGAAACTGTATTTTTGTCGATTTTTATTGAATTTGAACTATATTTCAACGTTTTTTGATGGTTCTGAGCCACCAAGCACACTTAAAGCATGCAGAATCGACTCAGAATAGGAAAAGGAGACGTTTAGGTCAATTTTATGCATTCTGGCGTTCGTAGATACAAGAAAACTGTTAAAATTCTTCAGAAACGTCACTTTTGAAGTGTTTTCTTGTACTTTTAAGCCAATCAGATACCCTACGGGCTCGGAAAGTGCAACGAAACCATCAAATTTTTGCTAGAAACTGTATTTTTGTCGATTTTTATTGAATTTGAACTATATTTCAACGTTTTTTGATGGTTCTGAGCCACCAAACACACTTAAAGCATGCAGAATCGACTCAGAATAGGAAAAGGAGACGTTTAGGTCAATTTTATGCATTCTGGCGTTCGTAGATACAAGAAAACTGTTAAAATTCTTCAGAAACGTCACTTTTGAAGTGTTTTCTTGTACTTTTAAGCCAATCAGATACCCTACGGGCTCGGAAAATGCAACGAAACCATCAAATTTTAGCTAGAAACTGTATTTTTGTCGATTTTTATTGAATTTGAACTATATTTCAACGTTTTTTGATGGTTCTGAGCCACCAAACACACTTAAAGCATGCAGAATCGGCTCAGAATAGGAAAAGGAGACGTTTAGGTCAATTTTATGCATTCTGGCGTTCGTAGATACAAGAAAACTGTTAAAATTCTTCAGAAACGTCACTTTTGAAGTGTTTTCTTGTACTTTTAAGCCAATCAGATACCCTAGGGGCTCGGAAAGTGCAACGAAACCATCAAATTTTAGCTAGAAACTGTATTTTTGTCGATTTTTATTGAATTTGAACTATATTTCAACGTTTTTTGATGGTTCTGAGCCACCAAACACACTTAAAGCATGCAGAATCGACTCAGAATAGGAAAAGGAGACGTTTAGGTCAATTTTATGCATTCTGGCGTTCGTAGATACAAGGAAACTGTTAAAATTCTTCAGAAACGTCACTTTTGAAGTGTTTTCTTGTACTTTTAAGCCAATCAGATACCCTACGGGCTCGGAAAGTGCAACGAAACCATCAATTTTAGCTAGAAACTGAATTTTTGTCGATTTTTATTGAATTTGAACTATATTTCAACGTTTTTTGATGGTTCTGAGCCACCAAACACACTTAAAGCATGCAGAATCGACTCAGAATAGGAAAAGGAGACGTTTAGGTCAATTTTATGCATTCTGGCGTTCGTAGATACAAGAAAACTGTTAAAATTCTTCAGAAACGTAACTTTTGAAGTGTTTTCTTGTACTTTTAAGCCAATCAGATACCCTACGGGCTCGGAAAGTGCAACGAAACCATCAAATTTTAGCTAGAAACTGTATTTTTGTCGATTTTTATTGAATTTGAACTATATTTCAACGTTTTTTGATGGTTCTGAGCCACCAAACACACTTAAAGCATGCAGAATCGACTCAGAATAGGAAAAGGAGACGTTTAGGTCAATTTTATGCATTCTGGCGTTCGTAGATACAAGAAAACTGTTAAAATTCTTCAGAAACGTCACTTTTGAAGTGTTTTCTTGTACTTTTAAGCCAATCAGATACCCTACGGGCTCGGAAAGTGCAACGAAACCATCAAATTTTAACTAGAAACTGTATTTTTGTCGATTTTTATTGAATTTGAACTATATTTCAACGTTTTTTGATAGTTCTGAGCCACCAAACACACTTAAAGCATGCAGAATCGACTCAGAATAGGAAAAGGAGACGTTTAGGTCAATTTTATGCATTCTGGCGTTCGTAGATACAAGAAAACTGTTAAAATTCTTCAGAAACGTCACTTTTGAAGTGTTTTCTTGTACTTTTAAGCCAATCAGATACCCTACGGGCTCGGAAAGTGCAACGAAACCATCAAATTTTAGCTAGAAACTGTATTTTTGTCGATTTTTATTGAATTTGAACTATATTTCAACGTTTTTTGATGGTTCTGAGCCACCAAACACACTTAAAGCATGCAGAATCGACTCAGAATAGGAAAAGGAGACGTTTAGGTCAATTTTATGCATTCTGGCGTTCGTAGATACAAGAAAACTGTTAAAATTCTTCAGAAACGTCACTTTTGAAGTGTTTTCTTGTACTTTTAAGCCAATCAGATACCCTACGGTCTCGGAAAGTGCAACGAAACCATCAAATTTTAGCTAGAAACTGTATTTTTGTCGATTTTTATTGAATTTGAACTATATTTCAACGTTTTTTGATGGTTCTGAGCCACCAAACACACTTAAAGCATGCAGAATCGACTCAGAATAGAAAAAAGGAGACGTTTAGGTCAATTTTATGCATTCTGGCGTTCGTAGATACAAGAAAACTGTTAAAATTCTTCAGAAACGTCACTTTTGAAGTGTTTTCTTGTACTTTTAAGCCAATCAGATACCCTACGGGCTCGGAAAGTGCAACGAAACCATCAAATTTTAGCTAGAAACTGTATTTTTGTCGATTTTTATTGAATTTGAACTATATTTCAACGTTTTTTGATGGTTCTGAGCCACCAAACACTCTTAAAGCATTCAGAATCGACTCAGAATAGGAAAAGGAGACGTTTAGGTCAATTTTATGCATTCTGGCGTTCGTAGATACAAGAAAACTGTTAAAATTCTTCAGAAACGTCACTTTTGAAGTGTTTTCTTGTACTTTTAAGCCAATCAGATACCCTACGGGCTCGGAAAGTGCAACGAAACCATCAAATTTTAGCTAGAAACTGTATTTTTGTCGATTTTTATTGAATTTGAACTATATTTCTACGTTTTTTGATGGTTCTGAGCCACCAAACACACTTAAAGCATGCAGAATCGACTCAGAATAGGAAAAGGAGACGTTTAGGTCAATTTTATGCATTCTGGCGTTCGTAGATACAAGAAAACTGTTAAAATTCTTCAGAAACGTCACTTTTGAAGTGTTTTCTTGTACTTTTAAGCCAATCAGATACCCTACGGGCTCGGAAAGTGCAACGAAACCATCAAATTTTAGCTAGAAACTGTATTTTTGTCGATTTTTATTGAATTTGAACTATATTTCAACGTTTTTTGATGGTTCTGAGCCACCAAACACACTTAAAGCATGCAGAATCGACTCAGAATAGGAAAAGGAGACGTTTAGGTCAATTTTATGCATTCTGGCGTTCGTAGATACAAGAAAACTGTTAAAATTCTTCAGAAACGTCACTTTTGAAGTGTTTTCTTGTACTTTTAAGCCAATCAGATACCCTACGGGCTCGGAAAGTGCAACGAAACCATCAAATTTTAGCTAGAAACTGTATTTTTGTCGATTTTTATTGAATTTGAACTATATTTCAACGTTTTTTGATGGTTCTGAGCCACCAAACACACTTAAAGCATGCAGAATCGACTCAGAATAGGAAAAGGAGACGTTTAGGTCAATTTTATGCATTCTGGCGTTCGTAGATACAAGAAAACTGTTAAAATTCTTCAGAAACGTCACTTTTGAAGTGTTTTCTTGTACTTTTAAGCCAATCAGATACCCTACGGGCTCGGAAAGTGCAACGAAACCATCAAATTTTAGCTAGAAACTGTATTTTTGTCGATTTTTATTGAATTTGAACTATATTTCAACGTTTTTTGATGGTTCTGAGCCACCAAACACACTTAAAGCATGCAGAATCGACTCAGAATAGGAAAAGGAGACGTTTAGGTCAATTTTATGCATTCTGGCGTTCGTAGATACAAGAAAACTGTTAAAATTCTTCAGAAACGTCACTTTTGAAGTGTTTTCTTGTACTTTTAAGCCAATCAGATACCCTACGGGCTCGGAAAGTGCAACGAAACCATCAAATTTTAGCTAGAAACTGTATTTTTGTCGATTTTTATAGAATTTGAACTATATTTCAACGTTTTTTGATGGTTCTGAGCCACCAAACACACTTAAAGCATGCAGAATCGACTCAGAATAGGAAAAGGAGACGTTTAGGTCAATTTTATGCATTCTGGCGTTCGTAGATACAAGAAAACTGTTAAAATTCTTCAGAAACGTCACTTTTGAAGTGTTTTCTTGTACTTTTAAGCCAATCAGATACCCTACGGGCTCGGAAAGTGCAACGAAACCATCAAATTTTAGCTAGAAACTGTATTTTTGTCGATTTTTATTGAATTTGAACTATATTTCAACGTTTTTTGATGGTTCTGAGCCACCAAACACACTTAAAGCATGCAGAATCGACTCAGAATAGGAAAAGGAGACGTTTAGGTCAATTTTATGCATTCTGGCGTTCGTAGATACAAGAAAACTGTTAAAATTCTTCAGAAACGTCACTTTTGAAGTGTTTTCTTGTACTTTTAAGCCAATCAGATACCCTACGGGCTCGGAAAGTGCAACGAAACCATCAAATTTTAGCTAGAAACTGTATTTTTGTCGATTTTTATTGAATTTGAACTATATTTCGACGTTTTTTGATGGTTCTGAGCCACCAAACACACTTAAAGCATGCAGAATCGACTCAGAATAGGAAAAGGAGACGTTTAGGTCAATTTTATGCATTCTGGCGTTCGTAGATACAAGAAAACTGTTAAAATTCTTCAGAAACGTCACTTTTGAAGTGTTTTCTTGTACTTTTAAGCCAATCAGATACCCTACGGGCTCGGAAAGTGCAACGAAACCATCAAATTTTAGCTAGAAACTGTATTTTTGTCGATTTTTATTGAATTTGAACTATATTTCAACGTTTTTTGATGGTTCTGAGCCACCAAACACACTTAAAGCATGCAGAATCGACTCAGAATAGGAAAAGGAGACGTTTAGGTCAATTTTATGCATTCTGGCGTTCGTAGATACAAGAAAACTGTTAAAATTCTTCAGAAACGTCACTTTTGAAGTGTTTTCTTGTACTTTTAAGCCAATCAGATACCCTACGGGCTCGGAAAGTGCAACGAAACCATCAAATTTTAGCAAGAAACTGTATTTTTGTCGATTTTTATTGAATTTGAACTATATTTCAACGTTTTTTGATGGTTCTGAGCCACCAAACACACTTAAAGCATGCAGAATCGACTCAGAATAGGAAAAGGAGACGTTTAGGTCAATTTTATGCATTCTGGCGTTCGTAGATACAAGAAAACTGTTAAAATTCTTCAGAAACGTCACTTTTGAAGTGTTTTCTTGTACTTTTAAGCCAATCAGATACCCTACGGGCTCGGAAAGTGCAACGAAACCATCAAATTTTAGCTAGAAACTGTATTTTTGTCGATTTTTATTGAATTTGAACTATATTTCAACGTTTTTTGATGGTTCTGAGCCACCAAACACACTTAAAGCATGCAGAATCGACTCAGAATAGGAAAAGGAGACGTTTAGGTCAATTTTATGCATTCTGGCGTTCGTAGATACAAGAAAACTGTTAAAATTCTTCAGAAACGTCACTTTTGAAGTGTTTTCTTGTACTTTTAAGCCAATCAGATACCCTACGGGCTCGGAAAGTGCAACGAAACCATCAAATTTTAGCTAGAAACTGTATTTTTGTCGATTTTTATTGAATTTGAACTATATTTCAACGTTTTTTGATGGTTCTGAGCCACCAAACACACTTAAAGCATGCAGAATCGACTCAGAATAGGAAAAGGAGACGTTTAGGTCAATTTTATGCATTCTGGCGTTCGTAGATACAAGAAAACTGTTAAAATTCTTCAGAAACGTCACTTTTGAAGTGTTTTCTTGTACTTTTAAGCCAATCAGATACCCTACGGGCTCGGAAAGTGCAACGAAACCATCAAATTTTAGCTAGAAACTGTATTTTTGTCGATTTTTATTGAATTTGAACTATATTTCAACGTTTTTTGATGGTTCTGAGCCACCAAACACACTTAAAGCATGCAGAATCGACTCAGAATAGGAAAAGGAGACGTTTAGGTCAATTTTATGCATTCTGGCGTTCGTAGATACAAGAAAACTGTTAAAATTCTTCAGAAACGTCACTTTTGAAGTGTTTTCTTGTACTTTTAAGCCAATCAGATACCCTATGGGCTCGGAAAGTGCAACGAAACCATCAAATTTTAGCTAGAAACTGTATTTTTGTCGATTTTTATTGAATTTGAACTATATTTCGACGTTTTTTGATGGTTCTGAGCCACCAAACACACTTAAAGCATGCAGAATCGACTCAGAATAGGAAAAGGAGACGTTTAGGTCAATTTTATGCATTCTGGCGTTCGTAGATACAAGAAAACTGTTAAAATTCTTCAGAAACGTCACTTTTGAAGTGTTTTCTTGTACTTTTAAGCCAATCAGATACCCTACGGGCTCGGAAAGTGCAACGAAACCATCAAATTTTAGCTAGAAACTGTATTTTTGTCGATTTTTATTGAATTTGAACTATATTTCGACGTTTTTTGATGGTTCTGAGCCACCAAACACACTTAAAGCATGCAGAATCGACTCAGAATAGGAAAAGGAGACGTTTAGGTCAATTTTATGCATTCTGGCGTTCGTAGATACAAGAAAACTGTTAAAATTCTTCAGAAACGTCACTTTTGAAGTGTTTTCTTGTACTTTTAAGCCAATCAGATACCCTACGGGCTCGGAAAGTGCAACGAAACCATCAAATTTTAGCTAGAAACTGTATTTTTGTCGATTTTTATTGAATTTGAACTATATTTCAACGTTTTTTGATGGTTCTGAGCCACCAAACACACTTAAAGCATGCAGAATCGACTCAGAATAGGAAAAGGAGATGTTTAGGTCAATTTTATGCATTCTGGCGTTCGTAGATACAAGAAAACTGTTAAAATTCTTCAGAAACGTCACTTTTGAAGTGTTTTCTTGTACTTTTAAGCCAATCAGATACCCTACGGGCTCGGAAAGTGCAACGAAACCATCAAATTTTAGCAAGAAACTGTATTTTTATCGATTTTTATTGAATTTGAACTATATTTCAACGTTTTTTGATGGTTCTGAGCCACCAAACACACTTAAAGCATGCAGAATCGACTCAGAATAGGAAAAGGAGAAGTTTAGGTCAATTTTATGCATTCTGGCGTTCGTAGATACAAGAAAACTGTTAAAATTCTTCAGAAACGTCACTTTTGAAGTGTTTTCTTGTACTTTTAAGCCAATCAGATACCCTACGGGCTCGGAAAGTGCAACGAAACCATCAAATTTTAGCTAGAAACTGTATTTTTGTCGATTTTTATTGAATTTGAACTATATTTCAACGTTTTTTGATGGTTCTGAGCCACCAAACACACTTAAAGCATGCAGAATCGACTCAGAATAGGAAAAGGAGACGTTTAGGTCAATTTTATGCATTCTGGCGTTCGTAGATACAAGAAAACTGTTAAAATTCTTCAGAAACGTCACTTTTGAAGTGTTTTTTGTACTTTTAAGCCAATCAGATACCCTACGGGCTCGGAAAGTGCAACGAAACCATCAAATTTTAGCTAGAAACTGTATTTTTGTCGATTTTTATTGAATTTGAACTATATTTCAACGTTTTTTGATGGTTCTGAGCCACCAAACACACTTAAAGCATGCAGAATCGACTCAGAATAGGAAAAGGAGACGTTTAGGTCAATTTTATGCATTCTGGCGTTCGTAGATACAAGAAAATTGTTAAAATTCTTCAGAAACGTCACTTTTGAAGTGTTTTCTTGTACTTTTAAGCCAATCAGATACCCTACGGGCTCGGAAAGTGCAACGAAACCATCAAATTTTAGCTAGAAACTGTATTTTTGTCGATTTTTATTGAATTTGAACTATATTTCAACGTTTTTTGATGGTTCTGAGCCACCAAACACACTTAAAGCATGCAGAATCGACTCAGAATAGGAAAAGGAGACGTTTAGGTCAATTTTATGCATTCTGGCGTTCGTAGATACAAGAAAACTGTTAAAATTCTTCAGAAACGTCACTTTTGAAGTGTTTTCTTGTACTTTTAAGCCAATCAGATACCCTACGGGCTCGGAAAGTGCAACGAAACCATCAAATTTTAGCAAGAAACTGTATTTTTATCGATTTTTATTGAATTTGAACTATATTTCAACGTTTTTTGATGGTTCTGAGCCACCAAACACACTTAAAGCATGCAGAATCGACTCAGAATAGGAAAAGGAGACGTTTAGGTCAATTTTATGCATTCTGGCGTTCGTAGATACAAGAAAACTGTTAAAATTCTTCAGAAACGTCACTTTTGAAGTGTTTTCTTGTACTTTTAAGCCAATCAGATACCCTACGGGCTCGGAAAGTGCAACGAAACCATCAAATTTTAGCTAGAAACTGTATTTTTGTCGATTTTTATTGAATTTGAACTATATTTCAACGTTTTTTGATGGTTCTGAGCCACCAAACACACTTAAAGCATGCAGAATCGACTCAGAATAGGAAAAGGAGACGTTTAGGTCAATTTTATGCATTCTGGCGTTCGTAGATACAAGAAAACTGTTAAAATTCTTCAGAAACGTCACTTTTGAAGTGTTTTTTGTACTTTTAAGCCAATCAGATACCCTACGGGCTCGGAAAGTGCAACGAAACCATCAAATTTTAGCTAGAAACTGTATTTTTGTCGATTTTTATTGAATTTGAACTATATTTCAACGTTTTTTGATGGTTCTGAGCCACCAAACACACTTAAAGCATGCAGAATCGACTCAGAATAGGAAAAGGAGACGTTTAGGTCAATTTTATGCATTCTGGCGTTCGTAGATACAAGAAAACTGTTAAAATTCTTCAGAAACGTCACTTTTGAAGTGTTTTCTTGTACTTTTAAGCCAATCAGATACCCTACGGGCTCGGAAAGTGCAACGAAACCATCAAATTTTAGCAAGAAACTGTATTTTTATCGATTTTTATTGAATTTGAACTATATTTCAACGTTTTTTGATGGTTCTGAGCCACCAAACACACTTAAAGCATGCAGAATCGACTCAGAATAGGAAAAGGAGACGTTTAGGTCAATTTTATGCATTCTGGCGTTCGTAGATACAAGAAAACTGTTAAAATTCTTCAGAAACGTCACTTTTGAAGTGTTTTCTTGTACTTTTAAGCCAATCAGATACCCTACGGGCTCGGAAAGTGCAACGAAACCATCAAATTTTAGCTAGAAACTGTATTTTTGTCGATTTTTATTGAATTTGAACTATATTTCAACGTTTTTTGATGGTTCTGAGCCACCAAACACACTTAAAGCATGCAGAATCGACTCAGAATAGGAAAAGGAGACGTTTAGGTCAATTTTATGCATTCTGGCGTTCGTAGATACAAGAAAACTGTTAAAATTCTTCAGAAACGTCACTTTTGAAGTGTTTTTTGTACTTTTAAGCCAATCAGATACCCTACGGGCTCGGAAAGTGCAACGAAACCATCAAATTTTAGCTAGAAACTGTATTTTTGTCGATTTTTATTGAATTTGAACTATATTTCAACGTTTTTTGATGGTTCTGAGCCACCAAACACACTTAAAGCATGCAGAATCGACTCAGAATAGGAAAAGGAGACGTTTAGGTCAATTTTATGCATTCTGGCGTTCGTAGATACAAGAAAATTGTTAAAATTCTTCAGAAACGTCACTTTTGAAGTGTTTTCTTGTACTTTTAAGCCAATCAGATACCCTACGGGCTCAGAAAGTGCAACGAAACCATCAAATTTTAGCTAGAAACTGTATTTTTGTCGATTTTTATTGAATTTGAACTATATTTCAACGTTTTTTGATGGTTCTGAGCCACCAAACACACTTAAAGCATGCAGAATCGACTCAGAATAGGAAAAGGAGACGTTTAGGTCAATTTTATGCATTCTGGCGTTCGTAGATACAAGAAAACTGTTAAAATTCTTCAGAAACGTCACTTTTGAAGTGTTTTCTTGTACTTTTAAGCCAATCAGATACCCTACGGGCTCGGAAAGTGCAACGAAACCATCAAATTTTAGCTAGAAACTGTATTTTTATCGATTTTTATTGAATTTGAACTATATTTCAACGTTTTTTGATGGTTCTGAGCCACCAAACACATTTAAAGCATGCAGAATCGACTCAGAATAGGAAAAGGAGACGTTTAGGTCAATTTTATGCATTCTGGCGTTCGTAGATACAAGAAAACTGTTAAAATTCTTCAGAAACGTCACTTTTGAAGTGTTTTCTTGTACTTTTAAGCCAATCAGATACCCTACGGGCTCGGAAAGTGCAACGAAACCATCAAATTTTAGCTAGAAACTGTATTTTTGTCGATTTTTATTGAATTTGAACTATATTTCAACGTTTTTTGATGGTTCTGAGCCACCAAACACACTTAAAGCATGCAGAATCGACTCAGAATAGGAAAAGGAGACGTTTAGGTCAATTTTATGCATTCTGGCGTTCGTAGATACAAGAAAACTGTTAAAATTCTTCAGAAACGTCACTTTTGAAGTGTTTTCTTGTACTTTTAAGCCAATCAGATACCCTACGGGCTCGGAAAGTGCAACGAAACCATCAAATTTTAGCTAGAAACTGTATTTTTGTCGATTTTTATTGAATTTGAACTATATTTCGACGTTTTTTGATGGTTCTGAGCCACCAAACACACTTAAAGCATGCAGAATCGACTCAGAATAGGAAAAGGAGACGTTTAGGTCAATTTTATGCATTCTGGCGTTCGTAGATACAAGAAAACTGTTAAAATTCTTCAGAAACGTCACTTTTGAAGTGTTTTCTTGTACTTTTAAGCCAATCAGATACCCTACGGGCTCGGAAAGTGCAACGAAACCATCAAATTTTAGCTAGAAACTGTATTTTTGTCGATTTTTATTGAATTTCAACTATATTTCAACGTTTTTTGATGGTTCTGAGCCACCAAACACACTTAAAGCATGCAGAATCGACTCAGAATAGGAAAAGGAGACGTTTAGGTCAATTTTATGCATTCTGGCGTTCGTAGATACAAGAAAACTGTTAAAATTCTTCAGAAACGTCACTTTTGAAGTGTTTTCTTGTACTTTTAAGCCAATCAGATACCCTACGGGCTCGGAAAGTGCAACGAAACCATCAAATTTTAGCAAGAAACTGTATTTTTATCGATTTTGATTGAATTTGAACTATATTTCAACGTTTTTTGATGGTTCTGAGCCACCAAACACACTTAAAGCATGCAGAATCGACTCAGAATAGGAAAAGGAGACGTTTAGGTCAATATTATGCATTCTGGCGTTCGTAGATACAAGAAAACTGTTAAAATTCTTCAGAAACGTCACTTTTGAAGTGTTTTCTTGTACTTTTAAGCCAATCAGATACCCTACGGGCTCGGAAAGTGCAACGAAACCATCAAATTTTAGCTAGAAACTGTATTTTTGTCGATTTTTATTGAATTTGAACTATATTTCAACGTTTTTTGATGGTTCTGAGCCACCAAACACACTTAAAGCATGCAGAATCGGCTCAGAATAGGAAAAGGAGACGTTTAGGTCAATTTTATGCATTCTGGCGTTCGTAGATACAAGAAAACTGTTAAAATTCTTCAGAAACGTCACTTTTGAAGTGTTTTCTTGTACTTTTAAGCCAATCAGATACCCTACGGGCTCGGAAAGTGCAACGAAACCATCAAATTTTAGCTAGAAACTGTATTTTTGTCGATTTTTATTGAATTTGAACTATATTTCAACGTTTTTTGATGGTTCTGAGCCACCAAACACACTTAAAGCATGCAGAATCGACTCAGAATAGGAAAAGGAGACGTTTAGGTCAATTTTATGCATTCTGGCGTTCGTAGATACAAGAAAACTGTTAAAATTCTTCAGAAACGTCACTTTTGAAGTGTTTTCTTGTACTTTTAAGCCAATCAGATACCCTACGGGCTCGGAAAGTGCAACGAAACCATCAAATTTTAGCTAGAAACTGTATTTTTGTCGATTTTTATTGAATTTGAACTATATTTCAACGTTTTTTGATGGTTCTGAGCCACCAAACACACTTAAAGCATGCAGAATCGACTCAGAATAGGAAAAGGAGACGTTTAGGTCAATTTTATGCATTCTGGCGTTCGTAGATACAAGAAAACTGTTAAAATTCTTCAGAAACGTCACTTTTGAAGTGTTTTCTTGTACTTTTAAGCCAATCAGATACCCTACGGGCTCGGAAAGTGCAACGAAACCATCAAATTTTAGCTAGAAACTGTATTTTTGTCGATTTTTATTGAATTTGAACTATATTTCAACGTTTTTTGATGGTTCTGAGCCACCAAACACACTTAAAGCATGCAGAATCGACTCAGAATAGGAAAAGGAGACGTTTAGGTCAATTTAATGCATTCTGGCGTTCGTAGATACAAGAAAACTGTTAAAATTCTTCAGAAACGTCACTTTTGAAGTGTTTTCTTGTACTTTTAAGCCAATCAGATACCCTACGGGCTCGGAAAGTGCAACGAAACCATCAAATTTTAGCTAGAAACTGTATTTTTGTCGATTTTTATTGAATTTGAACTATATTTCAACGTTTTTTGATGGTTCTGAGCCACCAAACACACTTAAAGCATGCAGAATCGACTCAGAATAGGAAAAGGAGACGTTTAGGTCAATTTTATGCATTCTGGCGTTCGTAGATACAAGAAAACTGTTAAAATTCTTCAGAAACGTCACTTTTGAAGTGTTTTCTTGTACTTTTAAGCCAATCAGATACCCTACGGGCTCGGAAAGTGCAACGAAACCATCAAATTTTAGCTAGAAACTGTATTTTTGTCGATTTTTATTGAATTTAAACTATATTTCAACGTTTTTTGATGGTTCTGAGCCACCAAACACACTTAAAGCATGCAGAATCGACTCAGAATAGGAAAAGGAGACGTTTAGGTCAATTTTATGCATTCTGGCGTTCGTAGATACAAGAAAACTGTTAAAATTCTTCAGAAACGTCACTTTTGAAGTGTTTTCTTGTACTTTTAAGCCAATCAGATACCCTACGGGCTCGGAAAGTGCAACGAAACCATCAAATTTTAGCTAGAAACTGTATTTTTGTCGATTTTTATTGAATTTGAACTATATTTCAACGTTTTTTGATGGTTCTGAGCCACCAAACACACTTAAAGCATGCAGAATCGACTCAGAATAGGAAAAGGAGACGTTTAGGTCAATTTTATGCATTCTGGCGTTCGTAGATACAAGAAAACTGTTAAAATTCTTCAGAAACGTCACTTTTGAAGTGTTTTCTTGTACTTTTAAGCCAATCAGATACCCTACGGGCTCGGAAAGTGCAACGAAACCATCAAATTTTAGCTAGAAACTGTATTTTTGTCGATTTTTATTGAATTTGAACTATATTTCAACGTTTTTTGATGGTTCTGAGCCACCAAACACACTTAAAGCATGCAGAATCTACTCAGAATAGGAAAAGGAGACGTTTAGGTCAATTTTATGCATTCTGGCGTTCGTAGATACAAGAAAACTGTTAACATTCTTCATAAACGTCACTTTTGAAGTGTTTTCTTGTACTTTTAAGCCAATCAGATACCCTACGGGCTCGGAAAGTGCAACGAAACCATCAAATTTTAGCTAGAAACTGTATTTTTGTCGATTTTTTTTGAATTTGAACTATATTTCAACGTTTTTTGATGGTTCTGAGCCACCAAACACACTTAAAGCATGCAGAATCGACTCAGAATAGGAAAAGGAGACGTTTAGGTCAATTTTATGCATTATGGCGTTCGTAGATACAAGAAAACTGTTAAAATTCTTCAGAAACGTCACTTTTGAAGTGTTTTCTTGTACTTTTAAGCCAATCAGATACCCTACGGGCTCGGAAAGTGCAACGAAACCATCAAATTTTAGCTAGAAACTGTATTTTTGTCGATTTTTATTGAATTTGAACTATATTTCAACGTTTTTTGATGGTTCTGAGCCACCAAACACACTTAAAGCATGCAGAATCGACTCAGAATAGGAAAAGGAGACGTTTAGGTCAATTTTATGCATTCTGGCGTTCGTAGATACAAGAAAACTGTTAAAATTCTTCAGAAACGTCACTTTTGAAGTGTTTTCTTGTACTTTTAAGCCAATCAGATACCCTACGGGCTCGGAAAGTGCAACGAAACCATCAAATTTTAGCTAGAAACTGTATTTTTGTCGATTTTTATTGAATTTGAACTATATTTCAACGTTTTTTGATGGTTCTGAGCCACCAAACACACTTAAAGCATGCAGAATCGACTCAGAATAGGAAAAGGAGACGTTTAGGTCAATTTAATGCATTCTGGCGATCGTAGATACAAGAAAACTGTTAAAATTCTTCAGAAACGTCACTTTTGAAGTGTTTTCTTGTACTTTTAAGCCAATCAGATACCCTACGGGCTCGGAAAGTGCAACGAAACCATCAAATTTTAGCTAGAAACTGTATTTTTGTCGATTTTTATTGAATTTGAACTACATTTCAACGTTTTTTGATGGTTCTGAGCCACCAAACACACTTAAAGCATGCAGAATCGACTCAGAATAGGAAAAGGAGACGTTTAGGTCAATTTTATGCATTCTGGCGTTCGTAGATACCAGAAAACTGTTAAAATTCTTCAGAAACGTCACTTTTGAAGTGTTTTCTTGTACTTTTAAGCCAATCAGATACCCTACGGGCTCGGAAAGTGCAACGAAACCATCAAATTTTAGCTAGAAGCTGTATTTTTGTCGATTTTTATTGAATTTGAACTATATTTCAACGTTTTTTGATGGTTCTGAGCCACCAAACACACTTAAAGCATGCAGAATCGACTCAGAATAGGAAAAGGAGACGTTTAGGTCAATTTTATGCATTCTGGCGTTCGTAGATACAAGAAAACTGTTAAAATTCTTCAGAAACGTCACTTTTGAAGTGTTTTCTTGTACTTTTAACCCAATCAGATACCCTACGGGCTTGGAAAGTGCAACGAAACCATCAAATTTTAGCTAGAAACTGTATTTTTGTCGATTTTTATTGAATTTGAACTATATTTCAACGTTTTTTGATGGTTCTGAGCCACCAAACACACTTAAAGCATGCAGAATCGACTCAGAATAGGAAAAGGAGACGTTTAGGTCAATTTTATGCATTCTGGCGTTCGTAGATACAAGAAAACTGTTAAAATTCCTCAGAAACGTCACTTTTGAAGTGTTTTCTTGTACTTTTAAGCCAATCAGATACCCTACGGGCTCGGAAAGTGCAACGAAACCATCAAATTTTAGCTAGAAACTGTATTTTTGTCGATTTTTATTGAATTTGAACTATATTTCAACGTTTTTTGATGGTTCTGAACCACCAAACACACTTAAAGCATGCAGAATCGACTCAGAATAGGAAAAGGAGACGTTTAGGTCAATTTTATGCATTCTGGCGTTCGTAGATACAAGAAAACTGTTAAAATTCTTCAGAAACGTCACTTTTGAAGTGTTTTCTTGTACTTTTAAGCCAATCAGATACCCTACGGGCTCGGAAAGTGCAACGAAACCATCAAATTTTAGCTAGAAACTGTATTTTTGTCGATTTTTATTGAATTTGAACCATATTTCAACGTTTTTTGATGGTTCTGAGCCACCAAACACACTTAAAGCATGCAGAATCGACTCAGAATAGGAAAAGGAGACGTTTAGGTCAATTTTATGCATTCTGGCGTTCGTAGATACAAGAAAACTGTTAAAATTCTTCAGAAACGTCACTTTTGAAGTGTTTTCTTGTACTTTTAAGCCAATCAGATACCCTACGGGCTCGGAAAGTGCAACGAAACCATCAAATTTTAGCTAGAAACTGTATTTTTGTCGATTTTTATTGAATTTGAACTATATTTCAACGTTTTTTGATGGTTCTGAGCCACCAAACACACTTAAAGCATGCAGAATCGACTCAGAATAGGAAAAGGAGACGTTTAGGTCAATTTTATGCATTCTGGCGTTCGTAGATACAAGAAAACTGTTAAAATTCTTCAGAAACGTCACTTTTGAAGTGTTTTCTTGTACTTTTAAGCCAATCAGATACCCAACGGGCTCGGAAAGTGCAACGAAACCATCAAATTTTAGCTAGAAACTGTATTTTTGTCGATTTTTATTGAATTTGAACTATATTTCAACGTTTTTTGATGGTTCTGAGCCACCAAACACACTTAAAGCATGCAGAATCGACTCAGAATAGGAAAAGGAGACGTTTAGGTCAATTTTATGCATTCTGGCGTTCGTAGATACAAGAAAACTGTTAAAATTCTTCAGAAACGTCACTTTTGAAGTGTTTTCTTGTACTTTTAAGCCAATCAGATACCCGACGGGCTCGGAAAGTGCAACGAAACCATCAAATTTTAGCTAGAAACTGTATTTTTGTCGATTTTTATTGAATTTGAACTATATTTCAACGTTTTTTGATGGTTCTGAGCCACCAAACACACTTAAAGCATGCAGAATCGACTCAGAATAGGAAAAGGAGACGTTTAGGTCAATTTTATGCATTCTGGCGTTCGTAGATACAAGAAAACTGTTAAAATTCTTCAGAAACGTCACTTTTGAAGTGTTTTCTTGTACTTTTAAGCCAATCAGATACCCTACGGGCTCGGAAAGTGCAACGAAACCATCAAATTTTAGCTAGAAACTGTATTTTTGTCGATTTTTATTAAATTTGAACTATATTTCAACTTTTTTTGATGGTTCTGAGCCACCAAACACACTTAAAGCATGCAGAATCGACTCAGAATAGGAAAAGGAGACGTTTAGGTCAATTTTATGCATTCTGGCGTTCGTAGATACAAGAAAACTGTTAAAATTCTTCAGAAACGTCACTTTTGAAGTGTTTTCTTGTACTTTTACGCCAATCAGATACCCTACGGGCTCGGAAAGTGCCACGAAACCATCAAATTTTAGCTAGAAACTGTATTTTTGTAGATTTTTATTGAATTTGAACTATATTTCAACGTTTTTTGATGGTTCTGAGCCACCAAACACACTTAAAGCATGCAGAATCGACTCAGAATAGGAAAAGGAGACGTTTAGGTCAATTTTATGCATTCTGGCGTTCGTAGATACAAGAAAACTGTTAAAATTCTTCAGAAACGTCACTTTTGAAGTGTTTTCTTGTACTTTTAAGCCAATCAGATACCCTACGGGCTCGGAAAGTGCAACGAAACCATCAAATTTTAGCTAGAAACTGTATTTTTGTCGATTTTTATTGAATTTGAACTATATTTCAACGTTTTTTGATGGTTCTGAGCCACCAAACACACTTAAAGCATGCAGAATCGACTCAGAATAGGAAAAGGAGACGTTTAGGTCAATTTTATGCATTCTGGCGTTCGTAGATACAAGAAAACTGTTAAAATTCTTCAGAAACGTCACTTTTGAAGTGTTTTCTTGTACTTTTAAGCCAATCAGATAACCTACGGGCTCGGAAAGTGCAACGAAACCATCAAATTTTAGCTAGAAACTGTATTTTTGTCGATTTTTATTGAATTTGAACTATATTTCAACGTTTTTTGATGGTTCTGAGCCACCAAACACACTTAAAGCTTGCAGAATCGACTCAGAATAGGAAAAGGAGACGTTTAGGTCAATTTAATGCATTCTGGCGTTCGTAGATACAAGAAAACTGTTAAAATTCTTCAGAAACGTCACTTTTGAAGTGTTTTCTTGTACTTTTAAGCCAATCAGATACCCTACGGGCTCGGAAAGTGCAACGAAACCATCAAATTTTAGCTAGAAACTGTATTTTTGTCGATTTTTATTGAATTTGAACTATATTTCAACGTTTTTTGATGGTTCTGAGCCACCAAACACACTTAAAGCATGCAGAATCGACTCAGAATAGGAAAAGGAGACGTTTAGGTCAATTTTATGCATTCTGGCGTTCGTAGATACAAGAAAACTGTTAAAATTCTTCAGAAACGTCACTTTTGAAGTGTTTTCTTGTACTTTTAAGCCAATCAGATACCCTACGGGCTCGGAAAGTGCAACGAAACCATCAAATTTTAGCTAGAAACTGTATTTTTGTCGATTTTTATTGAATTTGAACTATATTTCAACGTTTTTTGATGGTTCTGAGCCACCAAACACACTTAAAGCATGCAGAATCGACTCAGAATAGGAAAAGGAGACGTTTAGGTCAATTTTATGCATTCTGGCGTTCGTAGATACAAGAAAACTGTTAAAATTCTTCAGAAACGTCACTTTTGAAGTGTTTTCTTGTACTTTTAAGCCAATCAGATACCCTACGGGCTCGGAAAGTTCAACGAAACCATCAAATTTTAGCTGGAGAACTGTATTTTTGTCGATTTTTATTGAATTTGAACTATATTTCAACGTTTTTTGATGGTTCTGAGCCACCAAACACACTTAAAGCATGCAGAATCGACTCAGAATAGGAAAAGGAGACGTTTAGGTCAATTTTATGCATTCTGGCGTTCGTAGATACAAGAAAACTGTTAAAATTCTTCAGAAACGTCACTTTTGAAGTGTTTTCTTGTACTTTTAAGCCAATCAGATACCCTACGGGCTCGGAAAGTGCAACGAAACCATCAAATTTTAGCTAGAAACTGTATTTTTGTCGATTTTTATTGAATTTGAGCTATATTTCAACGTTTTTTGATGGTTCTGAGCCACCAAACACACTTAAAGCATGCAGAATCGACTCAGAATAGGAAAAGGAGACGTTTAGGTCAATTTTATGCATTCTGGCGTTCGTAGATACAAGAAAACTGTTAAAATTCTTCAGAAACGTCACTTTTGAAGTGTTTTCTTGTACTTTTAAGCCAATCAGATACCCTACGGGCTCGGAAAGTGCAACGAAACCATCAAATTTTAGCTAGAAACTGTATTTTTGTCGATTTTTATTGAATTTGAACTATATTTCAACGTTTTTTGATGGTTCTGAGCCACCAAACACACTTAAAGCATGCAGAATCGACTCAGAATAGGAAAAGGAGACGTTTAGGTCAATTTTATGCATTCTGGCGTTCGTAGATACAAGAAAACTGTTAAAATTCTTCAGAAACGTCACTTTTGAAGTGTTTTCTTGTACTTTTAAGCCAATCAGATACCCTACGGGCTCGGAAAGTGCAACGAAACCATCAAATTTTAGCTAGAAACTGTATTTTTGTCGATTTTTATTGAATTTGAACTATATTTCAACGTTTTTTGATGGTTCTGAGCCACCAAACACACTTGAAGCATGCAGAATCGACTCAGAATAGGAAAAGGAGACGTTTAGGTCAATTTAATGCATTCTGGCGTTCGTAGATACAAGAAAACTGTTAAAATTCTTCAGAAACGTCACTTTTGAAGTGTTTTCTTGTACCTTTAAGCCAATCAGATACCCTACGGGCTCGGAAAGTGCAACGAAACCATCAAATTTTATCTAGAAACTGTATTTTTGTCGATTTTTATTGAATTTGAACTACATTTCAACGTTTTTTGATGGTTCTGAGCCACCAAACACACTTAAAGCATGCAGAATCGACTCAGAATAGGAAAAGGAGACGTTTAGGTCAATTTTATGCATTCTGGCGTTCGTAGATACCAGAAAACTGTTAAAATTCTTCAGAAACGTCACTTTTGAAGTGTTTTCTTGTACTTTTAAGCCAATCAGATACCCTATGGGCTCGGAAATTGCAACGAAACCATCAAATTTTAGCTAGAAACTGTATTTTTGTCGATTTTTATTGAATTTGAACTATATTTCAACGTTTTTTGATGGTTCTGAGCCACCAAACACACTTAAAGCATGCAGAATCGACTCAGAATAGGAAAAGGAGACGTTTAGGTCAATTTTATGCATTCTGGCGTTCGTAGATACAAGAAAACTGTTAAAATTCTTCAGAAACGTCACTTTTGAAGTGTTTTCTTGTACTTTTAACCCAATCAGATACCCAACGGGCTCGGAAAGTGCAACGAAACCATCAAATTTTAGCTAGAAACTGTATTTTTGTCGATTTTTATTGAATTTGAACTATATTTCAACGTTTTTTGATGGTTCTGAGCCACCAAACACACTTAAAGCATGCAGAATCGACTCAGAATAGGAAAAGGAGACGTTTAGGTCAATTTTATGCATTCTGGCGTTCGTAGATACAAGAAAACTGTTAAAATTCTTCAGAAACGTCACTTTTGAAGTGTTTTCTTGTACTTTTAAGCCAATCAGATACCCTACGGGCTCGGAAAGTGCAACGAAACCATCAAATTTTAGCTAGAAACTGTATTTTTGTCGATTTTTATTGAATTTGAACTATATTTCAACGTTTTTTGATGGTTCTGAACCACCAAACACACTTAAAGCATGCAGAATCGACTCAGAATAGGAAAAGGAGACGTTTAGGTAAATTTTATGCATTCTGGCGTTCGTAGATACAAGAAAACTGTTAAAATTCTTCAGAAACGTCACTTTTGAAGTGTTTTCTTGTACTTTTAAGCCAATCAGATACCCTACGGGCTCGGAAAGTGCAACGAAACCATCAAATTTTAGCTAGAAACTGTATTTTTGTCGATTTTTATTGAATTTGAACTATATTTCAACGTTTTTTGATGGTTCTGAGCCACCAAACACACTTAAAGCATGCAGAATCGACTCAGAATAGGAAAAGGAGACGTTTAGGTCAATTTTATGCATTCTGGCGTTCGTAGATACAAGAAAACTGTTAAAATTCTTCAGAAACGTCACTTTTGAAGTGTTTTCTTGTACTTTTAAGCCAATCAGATACCCAACGGGCTCGGAAAGTGCAACGAAACCATCAAATTTTAGCTAGAAACTGTATTTTTGTCGATTTTTATTGAATTTGAACTATATTTCAACGTTTTTTGATGGTTCTGAGCCACCAAACACACTTAAAGCATGCAGAATCGACTCAGAATAGGAAAAGGAGACGTTTAGGTCAATTTTATGCATTCTGGCGTTCGTAGATACAAGAAAACTGTTAAAATTCTTCAGAAACGTCACTTTTGAAGTGTTTTCTTGTACTTTTAAGCCAATCAGATACCCTACGGGCTCGGAAAGTGCAACGAAACCATCAAATTTTAGCTAGAAACTGTATTTTTGTCGATTTTTATTGAATTTGAACTATATTTCAACGTTTTTTGATGGTTCTGAGCCACCAAACACACTTAAAGCATGCAGAATCGACTCAGAATAGGAAAAGGAGACGTTTAGGTCAATTTTATGCATTCTGGCGTTCGTAGATACAAGAAAACTGTTAAAATTCTTCAGAAACGTCACTTTTGAAGTGTTTTCTTGTACTTTTAAGCCAATCAGATACCCTACGGGCTCGGAAAGTGCAACGAAACCATCAAATTTTAGCTAGAAACTGTATTTTTGTCGATTTTTATTGAATTTGAACTATATTTCAACGTTTTTTGATGGTTCTGAGCCACCAAACACACTTAAAGCATGCAGAATCGACTCAGAATAGGAAAAGGAGACGTTTAGGTCAATTTTATGCATTCTGGCGTTCGTAGATACAAGAAAACTGTTAAAATTCTTCAGAAACGTCACTTTTGAAGTGTTTTCTTGTACTTTTAAGCCAATCAGATACCCTACGGGCTCGGAAAGTGCAACGAAACCATCAAATTTTAGCTAGAAACTGTATTTTTGTCGATTTTTATTGAATTTGAACTATATTTCAATGTTTTTTGATGGTTCTGAGCCACCAAACACACTTGAAGCATGCAGAATCCACTCAGAATAGGAAAAGGAGACGTTTAGGTCAATTTTATGCATTCTGGCGTTCGTAGATACAAGAAAACTGTTAAAATTCTTCAGAAACGTCACTTTTGAAGTGTTTTCTTGTACTTTTAAGCCAATCAGATACCCTACGGGCTCGGAAAGTGCAACGAAACCATCAAATTTTAGCTAGAAACTGTATTTTTGTCGATCTTTATTGAATTTGAACTATATTTCAACGTTTTTTGATGGTTCTGAGCCACCAAACACACTTAAAGCATGCAGAATCGACTCAGAATAGGAAAAGGAGACATTTAGGTCAATTTTATGCATTCTGGCGTTCGTAGATACAAGGAAACTGTTAAAATTCTTCAGAAACGTCACTTTTGAAGTGTTTTCTTGTACTTTTAAGCCAATCAGATACCCTACGGGCTCGGAAAGTGCAACGAAACCATCAAATTTTAGCTAGAAACTGTATTTTTGTCGATTTTTATTGAATTTGAACTATATTTCAACGTTTTTTGATGGTTCTGAGCCACCAAACACACTTGAAGCATGCAGAATCCACTCAGAATAGGAAAAGGAGACGTTTAGGTCAATTTTATGCATTCTGGCGTTCGTAGATACAAGAAAACTGTTAAAATTCTTCAGAAACGTCACTTTTGAAGTGTTTTCTTGTACTTTTAAGCCAATCAGATACCCTACGGGCTCGGAAAGTGCAACGAAACCATCAAATTTTAGCTAGAAACTGTATTTTTGTCGATTTTTATTGAATTTGAACTATATTTCAACGTTTTTTGATGGTTCTGAGCCACCAAACACACTTAAAGCATGCAGAATCGACTCAGAATAGGAAAAGGAGACGTTTAGGTCAATTTTATGCATTCTGGCGTTCGTAGATACAAGAAAACTGTTAAAATTCTTCAGAAACGTCACTTTTGAAGTGTTTTCTTGTACTTTTAAGCCAATCAGATACCCTACGGGCTCGGAAAGTGCAACGAAACCATCAAATTTTAGCTAGAAACTGTATTTTTGTCGATTTTTATTGAATTTGAACTATATTTCAATGTTTTTTGATGGTTCTGAGCCACCAAACACACTTGAAGCATGCAGAATCCACTCAGAATAGGAAAAGGAGACGTTTAGGTCAATTTTATGCATTCTGGCGTTCGTAGATACAAGAAAACTGTTAAAATTCTTCAGAAACGTCACTTTTGAAGTGTTTTCTTGTACTTTTAAGCCAATCAGATACCCTACGGGCTCGGAAAGTGCAACGAAACCATCAAATTTTAGCTAGAAACTGTATTTTTGTCGATCTTTATTGAATTTGAACTATATTTCAACGTTTTTTGATGGTTCTGAGCCACCAAACACACTTAAAGCATGCAGAATCGACTCAGAATAGGAAAAGGAGACATTTAGGTCAATTTTATGCATTCTGGCGTTCGTAGATACAAGGAAACTGTTAAAATTCTTCAGAAACGTCACTTTTGAAGTGTTTTCTTGTACTTTTAAGCCAATCAGATACCCTACGGGCTCGGAAAGTGCAACGAAACCATCAAATTTTAGCTAGAAACTGTATTTTTGTCGATTTTTATTGAATTTGAACTATATTTCAACGTTTTTTGATGGTTCTGAGCCACCAAACACACTTGAAGCATGCAGAATCCACTCAGAATAGGAAAAGGAGACGTTTAGGTCAATTTTATGCATTCTGGCGTTCGTAGATACAAGAAAACTGTTAAAATTCTTCAGAAACGTCACTTTTGAAGTGTTTTCTTGTACTTTTAAGCCTATCAGAAACCCTACGGGCTCGGAAAGTGCAACGAAACCATCAAATTTTAGCTAGAAACTGTATTTTTGTCGATTTTTATTGAATTTGAACTATATTTCAACGTTTTTTGATGGTTCTGAGCCACCAAACACACTTAAAGCATGCAGAATCGACTCAGAATAGGAAAAGGAGACGTTTAGGTCAATTTTATGCATTCTGGCGTTCGTAGATACAAGAAAACTGTTAAAATTCTTCAGAAACGTCACTTTTGAAGTGTTTTCTTGTACTTTTAAGCCAATCAGATACCCGACGGGCTCGGCAAGTGCAACGAAACCATCAAATTTTAGCTAGAAACTGTATTTTTGTCGATTTTTATTGAATTTGAACTACATTTCAACGTTTTTTGATGGTTCTGAGCCACCAAACACACTTAAAGCATGCAGAATCGACTCAGAATAGGAAAAGGAGACGTTTAGGTCAATTTTGTGCATTCTGGCGTTCGTAGATACAAGAAAACTGTTAAAATTCTTCAGAAACGTCACTTTTGAAGTGTTTTCTTGTACTTTTAAGCCAATCAGATACCCTACGGGCTCTGAAAGTGCAACGAAACCATCAAATTTTAGCTAGAAACTGTATTTTTGTCGATTTTTATTGAATTTGAACTATATTTCAACGTTTTTTGATGGTTCTGAGCCACCAAACACACTTAAAGCATGCAGAATCGACTCAGAATAGGAAAAGGAGACGTTTAGGTCAATTTTATGCATTCTGGCGTTCGTAGATACAAGAAAACTGTTAAAATTCTTCAGAAACGTCACTTTTGAAGTGTTTTCTTGTACTTTTAAGCCAATCAGATACCCTACGGGCTCGGAAAGTGCAACGAAACCATCAAATTTTAGCTAGAAACTGTATTTTTGTCGATTTTTATTGAATTTGAACTATATTTCAACGTTTTTTGATGGTTCTGAGCCACCAAACACACTTAAAGCATGCAGAATCGACTCAGAATAGGAAAAGGAGACGTTTAGGTCAATTTTATGCATTCTGGCGTTCGTAGATACAAGAAAACTGTTAGAATTCTTCAGAAACGTCACTTTTGAAGTGTTTTCTTGTACTTTTAAGCCAATCAGATACCCTACGGGCTCGGAAAGTGCAACGAAACCATCAAATTTTAGCTAGAAACTGTATTTTTGTCGATTTTTATTGAATTTGAACTATATTTCAACGTTTTTTGATGGTTCTGAGCCACCAAACACACTTAAAGCATGCAGAATCGACTCAGAATAGGAAAAGGAGACGTTTAGGTCAATTTTATGCATTCTGGCGTTCGTAGATACAAGAAAACTGTTAAAATTCTTCAGAAACGTCACTTTTGAAGTGTTTTCTTGTACTTTTAAGCCAATCAGATACCCAACGGGCTCGGAAAGTGCAACGAAACCATCAAATTTTAGCTAGAAACTGTATTTTTGTCGATTTTTATTGAATTTGAACTATATTTCAACGTTTTTTGATGGTTCTGAGCCACCAAACACACTTAAAGCATGCAGAATCGACTCAGAATAGGAAAAGGAGACGTTTAGGTCAATTTTATGCATTCTGGCGTTCGTAGATACAAGAAAACTGTTAAAATTCTTCAGAAACGTCACTTTTGAAGTGTTTTCTTGTACTTTTAAGCCAATCAGATACCCTACGGGCTCGGAAAGTGCAACGAAACCATCAAATTTTAGCTAGAAACTGTATTTTTGTCGATTTTTGTTGAATTTGAACTATATTTCAACGTTTTTTGATGGTTCTGAGCCACCAAACACACTTAAAGCATGCAGAATCGACTCAGAATAGGAAAAGGAGACGTTTAGGTCAATTTTATGCATTCTGGCGTTCGTAGATACAAGAAAACTGTTAAAATTCTTCAGAAACGTCACTTTTGAAGTGTTTTCTTTTACTTTTAAGCCAATCAGATACCCTACGGGCTCGGAAAGTGCAACGAAACCATCAAATTTTAGCTAGAAACTGTATTTTTGTCGATTTTTATTGAATTTGAACTATATTTCAAAGTTTTTTGATGGTTCTGAGCCACCAAACACACTTAAAGCATGCAGAATCGACTCAGAATAGGAAAAGGAGACGTTTAGGTCAATTTTATGCATTCTGGCGTTCGTAGATACAAGAAAACTGTTAAAATTCTTCAGAAACGTCACTTTTGAAGTGTTTTCTTGTACTTTTAAGCCAATCAGATACGCAACGGGCTCGGAAAGTGCAACGAAACCATCAAATTTTAGCTAGAAACTGTATTTTTGTCGATTTTTATTGAATTTGAACTATATTTCAACGTTTTTTGATGGTTCTGAGCCACCAAACACACTTAAAGCATGCAGAATCGACTCAGAATAGGAAAAGGAGACGTTTAGGTCAATTTTATGCATTCTGGCGTTCGTAGATACAAGAAAACTGTTAAAATTCTTCAGAAACGTCACTTTTGAAGTGTTTTCTTGTACTTTTAAGCCAATCAGATACCCTACGGGCTCGGAAAGTGCAACGAAACCATCAAATTTTAGCTAGAAACTGTATTTTTGTCGATTTTTATTGAATTTGAACTATATTTCAACGTTTTTTGATGGTTCTGAGCCACCAAACACACTTAAAGCATGCAGAATCGACTCAGAATAGGAAAAGGAGACGTTTAGGTCAATTTTATGCATTCTGGCGTTCGTAGATACAAGAAAACTGTTAAAATTCTTCAGAAACGTCACTTTTGAAGTGTTTTCTTGTACTTTTAAGCCAATCAGATACCCTACGGGCTCGGAAAGTGCAACGAAACCATCAAATTTTAGCTAGAAACTGTATTTTTGTCGATTTTTATTGAATTTGAACTATATTTCAAAGTTTTTTGATGGTTCTGAGCCACCAAACACACTTAAAGCATGCAGAATCGACTCAGAATAGGAAAAGGAGACCTTTAGGTTAATTTTATGCATTCTGGCGTTCGTAGATACAAGAAAACTGTTAAAATTCTTCAGAAACGTCACTTTTGAAGTGTTTTCTTGTACTTTTAAGCCAATCAGATACCCTACGGGCTCGGAAAGTGCAACGAAACCATCAAATTTTAGCTAGAAACTGTATTTTTTCGATTTTTATTGAATTTGAACTATATTTCAACGTTTTTTGATGGTTCTGAGCCACGAAACACACTTAAAGCATGCAGAATCGACTCAGAATAGGAAAAGGAGACGTTTAGGTCAATTTTATGCATTCTGGCGTTCGTAGATACAAGAAAACTGTTAAAATTCTTCAGAAACGTCACTTTTGAAGTGTTTTCTTGTACTTTTAAGCCAATCAGATACCCTACGGGCTCGGAAAGTGCAACGAAACCATCAAATTTTAGCTAGAAACTGTATTTTTGTCCATTTTTATTGAATTTGAACTATATTTCAACGTTTTTTGATGGTTCTGAGCCACGAAACACACTTAAAGCATGCAGAATCGACTCAGAATAGGAAAAGGAGACGTTTAGGTCAATTTTATGCATTCTGGCGTTCGTAGATACAAGAAAACTGTTAAAATTCTTCAGAAACGTCACTTTTGAAGTGTTTTCTTGTACTTTTAAGCCAATCAGATACCCTACGGGCTCGGAAAGTGCAACGAAACCATCAAATTTTAGCTAGAAACTGTATTTTTGTCGATTTTTATTGAATTTGAACTATATTTCAACGTTTTTTGATGGTTCTGAGCCACCAAACACACTTAAAGCATGCAGAATCGACTCAGAATAGGAAAAGGAGACGTTTAGGTCAATTTTATGCATTCTGGCGTTCGTAGATACAAGAAAACTGTTAAAATTCTTCAGAAACGTCACTTTTGAAGTGTTTTCTTGTACTTTTAAGCCAATCAGATACCCTACGGGCTCGGAAAGTGCAACGAAACCATCAAATTTTAGCTAGAAACTGTATTTTTGTCGATTTTTATTGAATTTGAACTATATTTCAACGTTTTTTGATGGTTCTGAGCCACCAAACACACTTAAAGCATGCAGAATCGACTCAGAATAGGAAAAGGAGACGTTTAGGTCAATTTTATGCATTCTGGCGTTCGTAGATACAAGAAAACTGTTAAAATTCTTCAGAAACGTCACTTTTGAAGTGTTTTCTTGTACTTTTAAGCCAATCAGATACGCAACGGGCTCGGAAAGTGCAACGAAACCATCAAATTTTAGCTAGAAACTGTATTTTTGTCGATTTTTATTGAATTTGAACTATATTTCAACGTTTTTTGATGGTTCTGAGCCACCAAACACACTTAAAGCATGCAGAATCGACTCAGAATAGGAAAAGGAGACGTTTAGGTCAATTTTATGCATTCTGGCGTTCGTAGATACAAGAAAACTGTTAAAATTCTTCAGAAACGTCACTTTTGAAGTGTTTTCTTGTACTTTTAAGCCAATCAGATACCCTACGGGCTCGGAAAGTGCAACGAAACCATCAAATTTTAGCTAGAAACTGTATTTTTGTCGATTTTTATTGAATTTGAACTATATTTCAACGTTTTTTGATGGTTCTGAGCCACCAAACACACTTAAAGCATGCAGAATCGACTCAGAATAGGAAAAGGAGACGTTTAGGTCAATTTTATGCATTCTGGCGTTCGTAGATACAAGAAAACTGTTAAAATTCTTCAGAAACGTCACTTTTGAAGTGTTTTCTTGTACTTTTAAGCCAATCAGATACCCTACGGGCTCGGAAAGTGCAACGAAACCATCAAATTTTAGCTAGAAACTGTATTTTTGTCGATTTTTATTGAATTTGAACTATATTTCAAAGTTTTTTGATGGTTCTGAGCCACCAAACACACTTAAAGCATGCAGAATCGACTCAGAATAGGAAAAGGAGACCTTTAGGTTAATTTTATGCATACTGGCGTTCGTAGATACAAGAAAACTGTTAAAATTCTTCAGAAACGTCACTTTTGAAGTGTTTTCTTGTACTTTTAAGCCAATCAGATACCCTACGGGCTCGGAAAGTGCAACGAAACCATCAAATTTTAGCTAGAAACTGTATTTTTTCGATTTTTATTGAATTTGAACTATATTTCAACGTTTTTTGATGGTTCTGAGCCACGAAACACACTTAAAGCATGCAGAATCGACTCAGAATAGGAAAAGGAGACGTTTAGGTCAATTTTATGCATTCTGGCGTTCGTAGATACAAGAAAACTGTTAAAATTCTTCAGAAACGTCACTTTTGAAGTGTTTTCTTGTACTTTTAAGCCAATCAGATACCCTACGGGCTCGGAAAGTGCAACGAAACCATCAAATTTTAGCTAGAAACTGTATTTTTGTCGATTTTTATTGAATTTGAACTATATTTCAACGTTTTTTGATGGTTCTGAGCCACCAAACACACTTAAAGCATGCAGAATCGACTCAGAATAGGAAAAGGAGACGTTTAGGTCAATTTTATGCATTCTGGCGTTCGTAGATACAAGAAAACTGTTAAAATTCTTCAGAAACGTCACTTTTGAAGTGTTTTCTTGTACTTTTAAGCCAATCAGATACCCTACGGGCTCGGAAAGTGCAACGAAACCATCAAATTTTAGCTAGAAACTGTATTTTTGTCGATTTTTATTGAATTTGAACTATATTTCAACGTTTTTTGATGGTTCTGAGCCACCAAACACACTTAAAGCATGCAGAATCGACTCAGAATAGGAAAAGGAGACGTTTAGGTCAATTTTATGCATTCTGGCGTTCGTAGATACAAGAAAACTGTTAAAATTCTTCAGAAACGTCACTTTTGAAGTGTTTTCTTGTACTTTTAAGCCAATCAGATACCCTACGGGCTCGGAAAGTGCAACGAAACCATCAAATTTTAGCTAGAAACTGTATTTTTGTCGATTTTTATTGAATTTGAACTATATTTCAACGTTTTTTGATGGTTCTGAGCCACCAAACACACTTAAAGCATGCAGAATCGACTCAGAATAGGAAAAGCAGACGTTTAGGTCAATTTTATGCATTCTGGCGTTCATAGATACAAGAAAACTGTTAAAATTCTTCAGAAACGTCACTTTTGAAGTGTTTTCTTGTACTTTTAAGCCAATCCGATACCCTACGGGCTCGGAAAGTGCAACGAAACCATCAAATTTTAGCTAGAAACTGTATTTTTGTCGATTTTTATTGAATTTGAACTATATTTCAACGTTTTTTGATGGTTCTGAGCCACGAAACACACTTAAAGCATGCAGAATCGACTCAGAATAGGAAAAGGAGACGTTTAGGTCAATTTTATGCATTCTGGCGTTGGTAGATACAAGAAAACTGTTAAAATTCTTCAGAAACGTCACTTTTGAAGTGTTTTCTTGTACTTTTAAGCCAATCAGATACCCTACGGGCTCGGAAAGTGCAACGAAACCATCAAATTTTAGCTAGAAACTGTATTTTTGTCGATTTTTATTGAATTTGAACTATATTTCAACGTTTTTTGATGGTTCTGAGCCACCAAACACACTTAAAGCATGCAGAATCGACTCAGAATAGGAAAAGGAGACGTTTAGGTCAATTTTATGCATTCTGGCGTTCGTAGATACAAGAAAACTGTTAAAATTCTTCAGAAACGTCACTTTTGAAGTGTTTTCTTGTACTTTTAAGCCAATCAGATACCCTACGGGCTCGGAAAGTGCAACGAAACCATCAAATTTTAGCTAGAAACTGTATTTTTGTCGATTTTTATTGAATTTGAACTATATTTCAACGTTTTTTGATGGTTCTGAGCCACGAAACACACTTAAAGCATGCAGAATCGACTCAAAATAGGAAAAGGAGACGTTTAGGTCAATTTTATGCATTCTGGCGTTCGTAGATACAAGAAAACTGTTAAAATTCTTCAGAAACGTCACTTTTGAAGTGTTTTCTTGTACTTTTAAGCCAATCAGATACCCTACGGGCTCGGAAAGTGCAACGAAACCATCAAATTTTAGCTAGAAACTGTATTTTTGTCGATTTTTATTGAATTTGAACTATATTTCAACGTTTTTTGATGGTTCTGAGCCACCAAACACACTTAAAGCATGCAGAATCGACTCAGAATAGGAAAAGGAGACGTTTAGGTCAATTTTATGCATTCTGGCGTTCGTAGATACAAGAAAACTGTTAAAATTCTTCAGAAACGTCACTTTTGAAGTGTTTTCTTGTACTTTTAAGCCAATCAGATACCCTACGGGCTCGGAAAGTGCAACGAAACCATCAAATTTTAGCTAGAAACTGTATTTTTGTCGATTTTTATTGAATTTGAACTATATTTCAACGTTTTTTGATGGTTCTGAGCCACCAAACACACTTAAAGCATGCAGAATCGACTCAGAATAGGAAAAGGAGACGTTTAGGTCAATTTTATGCATTCTGGCGTTCGTAGATACAAGAAAACTGTTAAAATTCTTCAGAAACGTCACTTTTGAAGTGTTTTCTTGTACTTTTAAGCCAATCAGATACCCTACGGGCTCGGAAAGTGCAACGAAACCATCAAATTTTAGCTAGAAACTGTATTTTTGTCGATTTTTATTGAATTTGAACTATATTTCAACGTTTTTTGATGGTTCTGAGCCACCAAACACACTTAAAGCATGCAGAATCTACTCAGAATAGGAAAAGAAGACGTTTAGGTCAATTTTATGCATTCTGGCGTTCGTAGATACAAGAAAACTGTTAAAATTCTTCAGAAACGTCACTTTTGAAGTGTTTTCTTGTACTTTTAAGCCAATCAGATACCCTACGGGCTCGGAAAGTGCAACGAAACCATCAAATTTTAGCTAGAAACTGTATTTTTGTCGATTTTTATTGAATTTGAACTATATTTCAACGTTTTTTGATGGTTCTGAGCCACGAAACACACTTAAAGCATGCAGAATCGACTCAGAATAGGAAAAGGAGACGTTTAGGTCAATTTTATGCATTCTGGCGTTCGTAGATACAAGAAAACTGTTAAAATTCTTCAGAAACGTCACTTTTGAAGTGTTTTCTTGTACTTTTAAGCCAATCAGATACCCTACGGGCTCGGAAAGTGCAACGAAACCATCAAATTTTAGCTAGAAACTGTATTTTTGTCGATTTTTATTGAATTTGAACTATATTTCAACGTTTTTTGATGGTTCTGAGCCACCAAACACACTTAAAGCATGCAGAATCGACTCAGAATAGGAAAAGGAGAAGTTTAGGTCAATTTTATGCATTCTGGCGTTCGTAGATACAAGAAAACTGTTAAAATTCTTCAGAAACGTCACTTTTGAAGTGTTTTCTTGTACTTTTAAGCCAATCAGATACCCTACGGGCTCGGAAAGTGCAACGAAACCATCAAATTTTAGCTAGAAACTGTATTTTTGTCGATTTTTATTGAATTTGAACTATATTTCAACGTTTTTTGATGGTTCTGAGCCACCAAACACACTTAAAGCATGCAGAATCGACTCAGAATAGGAAAAGGAGACGTTTAGGTCAATTTTATGCATTCTGGCGTTCGTAGATACAAGAAAACTGTTAAAATTCTTCAGAAACGTCACTTTTTAAGTGTTTTCTTGTACTTTTAAGCCAATCAGATACCCGACGGGCTCGGAAAGTGCAACGAAACCATCAAATTTTTGCTAGAAACTGTATTTTTGTCGATTTTTATTGAATTTGAACTATATTTCAACGTTTTTTGATGGTTCTGAGCCACCAAACACACTTAAAGCATGCAGAATCTACTCAGAATAGGAAAAGGAGACGTTTAGGTCAATTTTATGCATTCTGGCGTTCGTAGATACAAGAAAACTGTTAAAATTCTTCAGAAACGTCACTTTTGAAGTGTTTTCTTGTACTTTTAAGCCAATCAGATACCCTACGGGCTCGAAAAGTGCAACGAAACCATCAAATTTTAGATAGAAACTGTATTTTTGTCGATTTTTATTGAATTTGAACTATATTTCAACGTTTTTTGATGGTTCTGAGCCACCAAACACACTTAAAGCATGCAGAATCGACTCAGAATAGGAAAAGGAGACGTTTAGGTCAATTTTATGCATTCTGGCTTTCGTAGATACAAGAAAACTGTTAAAATTCTTCAGAAACGTCACTTTTGAAGTGTTTTCTTGTACTTTTAAGCCAATCAGATACCCTACGGGCTCGGAAAGTGCAACGAAACCATCAAATTTTAGCTAGAAACTGTATTTTTGTCGATTTTTATTGAATTTGAACTATATTTCAACGTTTTTTGAAGGTTCTGAGCCACCAAACACACTTAAAGCATGCAGAATCGACTCAGAATAGGAAAAGGAGACGTTTAGGTCAATTTTATGCATTCTGGCGTTCGTAGATACAAGAAAACTGTTAAAATTCTTCAGAAACGTCACTTTTGAAGTGTTTTCTTGTACTTTTAAGCCAATCAGATACCCTACGGGCTCGGAAAGTGCAACGAAACCATCAAATTTTAGCTAGAAACTGTATTTTTGTCGATTTTTATTGAATTTGAACTATATTTCAACGTTTTTTGATGGTTCTGAGCCACCAAACACACTTAAAGCATGCAGAATCGACTCAGAATAGGAAAACGAGACGTTTAGGTCAATTTTATGCATTGTGGCGTTCGTAGATACAAGAAAACTGTTAAAATTCTTCAGAAACGTCACTTTTGAAGTGTTTTCTTGTACTTTTAAGCCACTCAGATACCCTACGGGCTCGGAAAGTGCAACGAAACCATCAAATTTTAGCTAGAAACAGTATTTTTGTCGATTTTTATTGAATTTGAACTATATTTCAACGTTTTTTGATGGTTCTGAGCCACCAAACACACTTAAAGCATGCAGAATCGACTCAGAATAGGAAAAGGAGACGTTTAGGTCAATTTTATGCATTCTGGCGTTCGTAGATACAAGAAAACTGTTAAAATTCTTCAGAAACGTCGCTTTTGAAGTGTTTTCTTGTACTTTTAAGCCAATCAGATACCCTACGGGCTCGGAAAGTGCAACGAAACCATCAAATTTTAGCTAGAAACTGTATTTTTGTCGATTTTTATTGAATTTGAACTATATTTCAACGTTTTTTGATGGTTCTGAGCCACCAAACACACTTAAAGCATGCAGAATCGACTCAGAATAGGAAAAGGAGACGTTTAGGTCAATTTTATGCATTCTGGCGTTCGTAGATACAAGAAAACTGTTAAAATTCTTCAGAAACGTCACTTTTGAAGTGTTTTCTTGTACTTTTAAGCCAATCAGATACCCTACGGGCTCGGAAAGTGCAACGAAACCATCAAATTTTAGCTAGAAACTGTATTTTTGTCGATTTTTATTGAATTTGAACTATATTTCAACGTTTTTTGATGGTTCTGAGCCACCAAACACACTTAAAGCATGCAGAATCTACTCAGAATAGGAAAAGGAGACGTTTAGGTCAATTTTATGCATTCTGGCGTTCGTAGATACAAGAAAACTGTTAAAATTCTTCAGAAACGTCACTTTTGAAGTGTTTTCTTGTACTTTTAAGCCAATCAGATACCCTACGGGCTCGGAAAGTGCAACGAAACCATCAAATTTTAGCTAGAAACTGTATTTTTGTCGATTTTTATTGAATTTGAACTATATTTCAACGTTTTTTGATGGTTCTGAGCCACCAAACACACTTAAAGCATGCAGAATCGACTCAGAATAGGAAAAGGAGACGTTTAGGTCAATTTTATGCATTCTGGCGTTCGTAGATACAAGAAAACTGTTAAAATTCTTCAGAAACGTCACTTTTGAAGTGTTTTCTTGTACTTTTAAGCCAATCAGATACCCTACGGGCTCGGAAAGTGCAACGAAACCATCAAATTTTAGCTAGAAACTGTATTTTTGTCGATTTTTATTGAATTTGAACTATATTTCAACGTTTTTTGATGGTTCTGAGCCACCAAACACACTTAAAGCATGCAGAATCGACTCAGAATAGGAAAAGGAGACGTTTAGGTCAATTTTATGCATTCTGGCGTTCGTAGATACAAGAAAACTGTTAAAATTCTTCAGAAACGTCACTTTTGAAGTGTTTTCTTGTACTTTTAAGCCAATCAGATACCCTACGGGCTCGGAAAGTGCAACGAAACCATCAAATTTTAGCTAGAAACTGTATTTTTGTCGATTTTTATTGAATTTGAACTATATTTCAACGTTTTTTGATGGTTCTGAGCCACCAAACACACTTAAAGCATGCAGAATCGACTCAGAATAGGAAAAGGAGACGTTTAGGTCAATTTTATGCATTCTGGCGTTCGTAGATACAAGAAAACTGTTAAAATTCTTCAGAAACGTCACTTTTGAAGTGTTTTCTTGTACTTTTAAGCCAATCAGATACCCTACGGGCTCGGAAAGTGCAACGAAACCATCAAATTTTAGCTAGAAACTGTATTTTTGTCGATTTTTATTGAATTTGAACTATATTTCAACGTTTTTTGATGGTTCTGAGCCACCAAACACACTTAAAGCATGCAGAATCGACTCAGAATAGGAAAAGGAGACGTTTAGGTCAATTTTATGCATTCTGGCGTTCGTAGATACAAGAAAACTGTTAAAATTCTTCAGAAACGTCACTTTTGAAGTGTTTTCTTGTACTTTTAAGCCAATCAGATACCCTACGGGCTCGGAAAGTGCAACGAAACCATCAAATTTTAGCTAGAAACTGTATTTTTGTCGATTTTTATTGAATTTGAACTATATTTCAACGTTTTTTGAAGGTTCTGAGCCACCAAACACACTTAAAGCATGCAGAATCGACTCAGAATAGGAAAAGGAGACGTTTAGGTCAATTTTATGCATTCTGGCGTTCGTAGATACAAGAAAACTGTTAAAATTCTTCAGAAACGTCACTTTTGAAGTGTTTTCTTGTACTTTTAAGCCAATCAGATACCCTACGGGCTCGGAAAGTGCAACGAAACCATCAAATTTTAGCTAGAAACTGTATTTTTGTCGATTTTTATTGAATTTGAACTATATTTCAACGTTTTTTGATGGTTCTGAGCCACCAAACACACTTAAAGCATGCAGAATCGACTCAGAATAGGAAAACGAGACGTTTAGGTCAATTTTATGCATTGTGGCGTTCGTAGATACAAGAAAACTGTTAAAATTCTTCAGAAACGTCACTTTTGAAGTGTTTTCTTGTACTTTTAAGCCACTCAGATACCCTACGGGCTCGGAAAGTGCAACGAAACCATCAAATTTTAGCTAGAAACAGTATTTTTGTCGATTTTTATTGAATTTGAACTATATTTCAACGTTTTTTGATGGTTCTGAGCCACCAAACACACTTAAAGCATGCAGAATCGACTCAGAATAGGAAAAGGAGACGTTTAGGTCAATTTTATGCATTCTGGCGTTCGTAGATACAAGAAAACTGTTAAAATTCTTCAGAAACGTCGCTTTTGAAGTGTTTTCTTGTACTTTTAAGCCAATCAGATACCCTACGGGCTCGGAAAGTGCAACGAAACCATCAAATTTTAGCTAGAAACTGTATTTTTGTCGATTTTTATTGAATTTGAACTATATTTCAACGTTTTTTGATGGTTCTGAGCCACCAAACACACTTAAAGCATGCAGAATCGACTCAGAATAGGAAAAGGAGACGTTTAGGTCAATTTTATGCATTCTGGCGTTCGTAGATACAAGAAAACTGTTAAAATTCTTCAGAAACGTCACTTTTGAAGTGTTTTCTTGTACTTTTAAGCCAATCAGATACCCTACGGGCTCGGAAAGTGCAACGAAACCATCAAATTTTAGCTAGAAACTGTATTTTTGTCGATTTTTATTGAATTTGAACTATATTTCAACGTTTTTTGATGGTTCTGAGCCACCAAACACACTTAAAGCATGCAGAATCTACTCAGAATAGGAAAAGGAGACGTTTAGGTCAATTTTATGCATTCTGGCGTTCGTAGATACAAGAAAACTGTTAAAATTCTTCAGAAACGTCACTTTTGAAGTGTTTTCTTGTACTTTTAAGCCAATCAGATACCCTACGGGCTCGGAAAGTGCAACGAAACCATCAAATTTTAGCTAGAAACTGTATTTTTGTCGATTTTTATTGAATTTGAACTATATTTCAACGTTTTTTGATGGTTCTGAGCCACCAAACACACTTAAAGCATGCAGAATCGACTCAGAATAGGAAAAGGAGACGTTTAGGTCAATTTTATGCATTCTGGCGTTCGTAGATACAAGAAAACTGTTAAAATTCTTCAGAAACGTCACTTTTGAAGTGTTTTCTTGTACTTTTAAGCCAATCAGATACCCTACGGGCTCGGAAAGTGCAACGAAACCATCAAATTTTAGCTAGAAACTGTATTTTTGTCGATTTTTATTGAATTTGAACTATATTTCAACGTTTTTTGATGGTTCTGAGCCACCAAACACACTTAAAGCATGCAGAATCGACTCAGAATAGGAAAAGGAGACGTTTAGGTCAATTTTATGCATTCTGGCGTTCGTAGATACAAGAAAACTGTTAAAATTCTTCAGAAACGTCACTTTTGAAGTGTTTTCTTGTACTTTTAAGCCAATCAGATACCCTACGGGCTCGGAAAGTGCAACGAAACCATCAAATTTTAGCTAGAAACTGTATTTTTGTCGATTTTTATTGAATTTGAACTATATTTCAACGTTTTTTGATGGTTCTGAGCCACCAAACACACTTAAAGCATGCAGAATCGACTCAGAATAGGAAAAGGAGACGTTTAGGTCAATTTTATGCATTCTGGCGTTCGTAGATACAAGAAAACTGTTAAAATTCTTCAGAAACGTCACTTTTGAAGTGTTTTCTTGTACTTTTAAGCCAATCAGATACCCTACGGGCTCGGAAAGTGCAACGAAACCATCAAATTTTAGCTAGAAACTGTATTTTTGTCGATTTTTATTGAATTTGAACTATATTTCAACGTTTTTTGATGGTTCTGAGCCACCAAACACACTTAAAGCATGCAGAATCGACTCAGAATAGGAAAAGGAGACGTTTAGGTCAATTTTATGCATTCTGGCGTTCGTAGATACAAGAAAACTGTTAAAATTCTTCAGAAACGTCACTTTTGAAGTGTTTTCTTGTACTTTTAAGCCAATCAGATACCCTACGGGCTCGGAAAGTGCAACGAAACCATCAAATTTTAGCTAGAAACTGTATTTTTGTCGATTTTTATTGAATTTGAACTATATTTCAACGTTTTTTGATGGTTCTGAGCCACCAAACACACTTAAAGCATGCAGAATCGACTCAGAATAGGAAAAGGAGACGTTTAGGTCAATTTTATGCATTCTGGCGTTCGTAGATACAAGAAAACTGTTAAAATTCTTCAGAAACGTCACTTTTGAAGTGTTTTCTTGTACTTTTAAGCCAATCAGATACCCTACGGGCTCGGAAAGTGCAACGAAACCATCAAATTTTAGCTAGAAACTGTATTTTTGTCGATTTTTATTGAATTTGAACTACATTTCAACGTTTTTTGATGGTTCTGAGCCACCAAACACACTTAAAGCATGCAGAATCGACTCAGAATAGGAAAAGGAGACGTTTAGGTCAATTTTATGCATTCTGGCGTTCGTAGATACAAGAAAACTGTTAAAATTCTTCAGAAACGTCACTTTTGAAGTGTTTTCTTGTTCTTTTAAGCCAATCAGATACCCTACGGGCTCGGAAAGTGCAACGAAACCATCAAATTTTAGCTAGAAACTGTATTTTTGTCGATTTTTATTGAATTTGAACTATATTTCAACGTTTTTTGATGTTTCTGAGCCACCAAACACACTTAAAGCATGCAGAATCGACTCAGAATAGGAAAAGGAGACGTTTAGGTCAATTTTATGCATTCTGGCGTTCGTAGATACAAGAAAACTGTTAAAATTCTTCAGAAACGTCACTTTTGAAGTGTTTTCTTGTACTTTTAAGCCATTCAGATACCCTACGGGCTCGGACATACAGTTTCTAGCTAAAATTTGATGGTTTCGTTGCACTTTCCGAGCCCGTAGGGTATCTGATTGGCTTAAAAGTACAAGAAAACACTTCAAAAGTGACGTTTCTGAAGAATTTTAACAGTTTTCTTGTATCTACGAACGCCAGAATGCATAAAATTGACCTAAACGTCTCCTTTTCCTATTCTGAGTCGATTCTGCATGCTTTAAGTGTGTTTGGTGGCTCAGAACCATCAAAAAACGTTGAAATATAGTTCAAATTCAATAAAAATCGACAAAAATACAGTTTCTAGCTAAAATTTGATGGTTTCGTTGCACTCTCCGAGCCCGTAGGGTATCTGATTGGCTTAAAAGTACAAGAAAACACTTCAAAAGTGACGTTTCTGAAGAATTTTAACAGTTTTCTTGTATCTACGAACGCCAGAATGCATAAAATTGACCTAAACGTCTCCTTTTCCTATTCTGAGTCGATTCTGCATGCTTTAAGTGTGTTTGGTGGCTCAGAACCATCAAAAAACGTTGAAATATAGTTCAAATTCAATAAAAATCGACAAAAATACAGTTTCTAGCTAAAATTTGATGGTTTCGTTGCACTTTCCGAGCCCGTAGGGTATCTGAGTGGCTTAAAAGTACAAGAAAACACTTCAAAAGTGACGTTTCTGAAGAATTTTAACAGTTTTCTTGTATCTACGAACGCCAGAATGCATAAAATTGACCTAAACGTCTCCTTTTCCTATTCTGAGTCGATTCTGCATGCTTTAAGTGTGTTTGGTGGCTCAGAACCATCAAAAAACTTTGAAATATAGTTCAAATTCAATAAAAATCGACAAAAATACAGTTTCTAGCTAAAATTTGATGGTTTCGTTGCACTTTCCGAGCCCGTAGGGTATCTGAGTGGCTTAAAAGTACAAGAAAACACTTCAAAAGTGACGTTTCTGAAGAATTTTAACAGTTTTCTTGTATCTACGAACGCCAGAATGCATAAAATTGACCTAAACGTCTCCTTTTTCTATTATGAGTCGATTCTGCATGCTTTAAGTGTGTTTGGTGGTTCAGAACCATCAAAAAACTTTGAAATATAGTTCAAATTCAATAAAAATCGACAAAAATACAGTTTCTAGCTAAAATTTGATGGTTTCGTTGCACTTTCCAAGCCCGTAGGATATCTGATTGGCTTTAAAGTACAAGAAAACACTTCAAAAGTGACGTTTCTGAAGAATTTTAACAGTTTTCTTGTATCTACGAACGCCAGAATGCATAAAATTGACCTAAACGTCTCCTTTTCCTATTCTGAGTCGATTCTGCATGCTTTAAGTGTGTTTGGTGGCCCAGAACCATCAAAAAACGTTGAAATATAGTTCAAATTCAATAAAAATCGACAAAAATACAGTTTCTAGCTAAAATTTGATGGTTTCGTTGCACTTTCCGAGCCCGTAGGGTATCTGATTGGCTTAAAAGTACAAGAAAACACTTCAAAAGTGACGTTTCTGAAGAATTTTAACAGTTTTCTTGTATCTACGAACGCCAGAATGCATAAAATTGACCTAAACGTCTCCTTTTCCTATTCTGAGTCGATTCTGCATGCTTTAAGTGTGTTTGGTGGCTCAGAACCATCAAAAAACGTTGAAATATAGTTCAAATTCAATAAAAATCGACAAAAATACAGTTTCTAGCTAAAATTTGATGGTTTCGTTGCACTCTCCGAGCCCGTAGGGTATCTGATTGGCTTAAAAGTACAAGAAAACACTTCAAAAGTGACGTTTCTGAAGAATTTTAACAGTTTTCTTGTATCTACGAACGCCAGAATGCATAAAATTGACCTAAACGTCTCCTTTTCCTATTCTGAGTCGATTCTGCATGCTTTAAGTGTGTTTGGTGGCTCAGAACCATCAAAAAACGTTGAAATATAGTTCAAATTCAATAAAAATCGACAAAAATACAGTTTCTAGCTAAAATTTGATGGTTTCGTTGCACTTTCCGAGCCCGTAGGGTATCTGATTGGCTTAAAAGTACAAGAAAACACTTCAAAAGTGACGTTTCTGAAGAATTTTAACAGTTTTCTTGTATCTACGAACGCCAGAATGCATAAATTTGACCTAAACGTCTCCTTTTCCTATTCTGAGTCGATTCTGCATGCTTTAAGTGTGTTTGGTGGCTCAGAACCATCAAAAAACGTTGAAATATAGTTCAAATTCAATAAAAATCGACAAAAATACAGTTTCTAGCTAAAATTTGATGGTTTCGTTGCACTTTCCGAGCCCGTAGGGTATCTGATTAGCTTAAAAGTACAAGAAAACACTTCAAAAGTGACGTTTCTGAAGAATTTTAACAGTTTTCTTGTATCTACGAACGCCAGAATGCATAAAATTGACCTAAACGTCTCCTTTTCCTATTCTGAGTCGATTCTGCATGCTTTAAGTGTGTTTGGTGGCTCAGAACCATCAAAAAACGTTGAAATATAGTTCAAATTCAATAAAAATCGACAAAAATACAGTTTCTAGCTAAAATTTGATGGTTTCGTTGCACTTTCCGAGCCCGTAGGGTATCTGATTGGCTTAAAAGTACAAGAAAACACTTCAAAAGTGACGTTTCTGAAGAATTTTAACAGTTTTCTTGTATCTACGAACGCCAGAATGCATAAAATTGACCTAAACGTCTCCTTTTCCTATTCTGAGTCGATTCTGCATGCTTTAAGTGTGTTTGGTGGCTCAGAACCATCAAAAAACGTTGAAATATAGTTCAAATTCAATAAAAATCGACAAAAATACAGTTTCTAGCTAAAATTTGATGGTTTCGTTGCACTTTCCGAGCCCGTAGATATAGTTCAAATTCAATAAAAATCGACAAAAATACAGTTTCTAGCTAAAATTTGATGGTTTCGTTGCACTTTCCGAGCCCGTAGGGTATCTGAGTGGCTTAAAAGTACAAGAAAACACTTCAAAAGTGACGTTTCTGAAGAATTTTAACAGTTTTCTTGTATCTACGAACGCCAGAATGCATAAAATTGACCTAAACGTCTCCTTTTCCTATTCTGAGTCGATTCTGCATGCTTTAAGTGTGTTTGGTGGCTCAGAACCATCAAAAAACGTTGAAATATTGTTCAAATTCAATAAAAATCGACAAAAATACAGTTTCTAGCTAAAATTTGATGGTTTCGTTGCACTTTCCGAGCCCGTAGGGTATCTGAGTGGCTTAAAAGTACAAGAAAACACTTCAAAAGTGACATTTCTGAAGAATTTTAACAGTTTTCTTGTATCTACGAACGCCAGAATGCATAAAATTGACCTAAACGTCTCCTTTTCCTATTCTGAGTCGATTCTGCATGCTTTAAGTGTGTTTGGTGGCTCAGAACCATCAAAAAACTTTGAAATATAGTTCAAATTCAATAAAAATCGACAAAAATACAGTTTCTAGCTAAAATTTGATGGTTTCGTTGCACTTTCCGAGCCCGTAGGGTACCTGAGTGGTTTAAAATTACAAGAAAACACTTCAAAAGTTACGTTTCTGAAGAATTTTAACAGTTTTCTTGTATCTACGAACGCCAGAATGCATAAAATTGACCTAAACGTCTCCTTTTCCTATTCTGAGTCGGTTCTGCATGCTTTAAGTGTGTTTGGTGGCTCAGAACCATCAAAAAACGTTGAAATATAGTTCAAATTCAATAAAAATCGACAAAAATACAGTTTCTAGCTAAAATTTGATGGTTTCGTTGCACTTTCCGAGCCCGTAGGGTATCTGAGTGGCTTAAAAGTACAAGAAAACACTTCAAAAGTGACGTTTCTGAAGAATTTTAACAGTTTTCTTGTATCTACGAACGCCAGAATGCATAAAATTGACCTAAACGTCTCCTTTTCCTATTCTGAGTCGATTCTGCATGCTTTAAGTGTGTTTGGTGGCTCAGAACCATCAAAAAACATTGAAATATAGTTCAAATTCAATAAAAATCGACAAAAATACAGTTTCTAGCTAAAATTTGATGGTTTCGTTGCACTTTCCGAGCCCGTAGGGTATCTGAGTGGCTTAAAAGTACAAGAAAACACTTCAAAAGTGACGTTTCTGAAGAATTTTAACAGTTTTCTTGTATCTACGAACGCCAGAATGCATAAAATTGACCTAAACGTCTTCTTTTCCTATTCTGAGTCGATTCTGCATGCTTTAAGAGTGTTTGGTGGCTCAGAACCATCAAAAAACTTTGAAATATAGTTCAAATTCAATAAAAATCGACAAAAATACAGTTTCTAGCTAAAATTTGATGGTTTCGTTGCACTTTCCGAGCCCGTAGGGTATCTGAGTGGCTTAAAAGTACAAGAAAACACTTCAAAAGTGACGTTTCTGAAGAATTTTAACAGTTTTCTTGTATCTACGAACGCCAGAATGCATAAAATTGATCTAAACGTCTCCTTTTCCTATTCTGAGTCGATTCTGCATGCTTTAAGTGTGTTTGGTGGCTCAGAACCATCAAAAAACGTTGAAATATAGTTCAAATTCAATAAAAATCGACAAAAATACAGTTTCTAGCTAAAATTTGATGGTTTCGTTGCACTTTCCGAGCCCGTAGGGTATCTGAGTGGCTTAAAAGTACAAGAAAACACTTCAAAAGTGACGTTTCTGAAGAATTTTAACAGTTTTCTTGTATCTACGAACGCCAGAATGCATAAAATTGACCTAAACGTCTCCTTTTCCTATTCTGAGTCGATTCTGCATGCTTTAAGTGTGTTTGGTGGCTCAGAACCATCAAAAAACTTTGAAATATAGTTCAAATTCAATAAAAATCGACAAAAATACAGTTTCTAGCTAAAATTTGATGGTTTCGTTGCACTTTCCGAGCCCGTAGGGTATCTGAGTGGCTTAAAAGTACAAGAAAACACTTCAAAAGTGACGTTTCTGAAGAATTTTAACAGTTTTCTTGTATCTACGAACGCCAGAATGCATAAAATTGACCTAAACGTCTCCTTTTTCTATTCTGAGTCGATTCTGCATGCTTTAAGTGTGTTTGGTGGTTCAGAACCATCAAAAAACTTTGAAATATAGTTCAAATTCAATAAAAATCGACAAAAATACAGTTTCTAGCTAAAATTTGATGGTTTCGTTGCACTTTCCAAGCCCGTAGGGTATCTGATTGGCTTAAAAGTACAAGAAAACACTTCAAAAGTGACGTTTCTGAAGAATTTTAACAGTTTTCTTGTATCTACGAACGCCAGAATGCATAAAATTGACCTAAACGTCTCCTTTTCCTATTCTGAGTCGATTCTGCATGCTTTAAGTGTGTTTGGTGGCTCAGAACCATCAAAAAACGTTGAAATATAGTTCAAATTCAATAAAAATCGACAAAAATACAGTTTCTAGCTAAAATTTGATGGTTTCGTTGCACTTTCCGAGCCCGTAGGGTATCTGAGTGGCTTAAAAGTACAAGAAAACACTTCAAAAGTGACGTTTCTGAAGAATTTTAACAGTTTTCTTGTATCTACGAACGCCAGAATGCATAAAATTGACCGAAACGTCTCCTTTTCCTATTCTGAGTCGATTCTGCATGCTTTAAGTGTGTTTGGTGGCTCAGAACCATCAAAAAACTTTGAAATATAGTTCAAATTCAATAAAAATCGACAAAAATACAGTTTCTAGCTAAAATTTGATGGTTTCGTTGCACTTTCCGAGCCCGTAGGGTATCTGAGTGGCTTAAAAGTACAAGAAAACACTTCAAAAGTGACGTTTCTGAAGAATTTTAACAGTTTTCTTGTATCTACGAACGCCAGAATGCATAAAATTGACCTAAAGGTCTCCTTTTCCTATTCTGAGTCGATTCTGCATGCTTTCAGTGTGTTTGGTGGCTCAGAACCATCAAAAAACTTTGAAATATAGTTCAAATTCAATAAAAATCGACAAAAATACAGTTTCTAGCTAAAATTTGATGGTTTCGTTGCACTTTCCGAGCCCGTAGGGTATCTGAGTGGCTTAAAAGTACAAGAAAACACTTCAAAAGTGACGTTTCTGAAGAATTTTAACAGTTTTCTTGTATCTACGAACGCCAGAATGCATAAAATTGACCTAAACGTCTCCTTTTTCTATTCTGAGTCGATTCTGCATGCTTTAAGTGTGTTTGGTGGCTCAGAACCATCAAAAAACGTTGAAATATAGTTCAAATTCAATAAAAATCGACAAAAATACAGTTTCTAGCTAAAATTTGTTGGTTTCGTTGCACTTTCCAAGCCCGTAGGGTATCTGATTGGCTTAAAAGTACAAGAAAACACTTCAAAAGTGACGTTTCTGAAGAATTTTAACAGTTTTCTTGTATCTACTAACGCCAGAATGCATAAAATTGACCTAAACGTCTCCTTTTCCTATTCTGAGTCGATTCTGCATGCTTTAAGTGTGTTTGGTGGCTCAGAACCATCAAAAAACGTTGAAATATAGTTCAAATTCAATAAAAATCGACAAAAATACAGTTTCTAGCTAAAATTTGATGGTTTCGTTGCACTTTCCGAGCCCGTAGGGTATCTGAGTGGCTTAAAAGTACAAGAAAACACTTCAAAAGTGACGTTTCTGAAGAATTTTAACAGTTTTCTTGTATCTACGAACGCCAGAATGCATAAAATTGACCTAAACGTCTCCTTTTCCTATTCTGAGTCGATTCTGCATGCTTTAAGTGTGTTTGGTGGCTCAGAACCATCAAAAAACTTTGAAATATAGTTCAAATTCAATAAAAATCGACAAAAATACAGTTTCTAGCTAAAATTTGATGGTTTCGTTGCACTTTCCGAGCCCGTAGAATATCTGAGTGGCTTAAAAGTACAAGAAAACACTTCAAAAGTGACGTTTCTGAAGAATTTTAACAGTTTTCTTGTATCTACGAACGCCAGAATGCATAAAATTGACCTAAACGTCTCCTTTTCCTATTCTGAGTCGATTCTGCATGCTTTAAGTGTGTTTGGTGGCTCAGAACCATCAAAAAACGTTGAAATATAGTTCAAATTCAATAAAAATCGACAAAAATACAGTTTCTAGCTAAAATTTGATGGTTTCGTTGCACTTTCCGAGCCCGTAGGGTATCTGAGTGGCTTAAAAGTACAAGAAAACACTTCAAAAGTGACGTTTCTGAAGAATTTTAACAGTTTTCTTGTATCTACGAACGCCAGAATGCATAAAATTGACCTAAACGTCTCCTTTTCCTATTCTGAGTCGATTCTGCATGCTTTAAGTGTGTTTGGTGGCTCAGAACCATCAAAAAACTTTGAAATATAGTTCAAATTCAATAAAAATCGACAAAAATACAGTTTCTAGCTAAAATTTGATGGTTTCGTTGCACTTTCCGAGCCCGTAGGATATCTGAGTGGCTTAAAAGTACAAGAAAACACTTCAAAAGTGACGCTTCTGAAGAATTTTAACAGTTTTCTTGTATCTACGAACGCCAGAATGCATAAAATTGACCTAAACGTCTCCTTTTCCTATTCTGAGTCGATTCTGCATGCTTTAAGTGTGTTTGGTGGCTCAGAACCATCAAATAACGTTGAAATATAGTTCAAATTCAATAAAAATCGACAAAAATACAGTTTCTAGCTAAAATTTGATGGTTTCGTTGCACTTTCCGAGCCCGTAGGGTATCTGAGTGGCTTAAAAGTACAAGAAAACACTTCAAAAGTGACGTTTCTGAAGAATTTTAACAGTTTTCTTGTATCTACGAACGCCAGAATGCATAAAATTGACCTAAACGTCTCCTTTTCCTATTCTGAGTCGGTTCTGCATGCTTTAAGTGTGTTTGGTGGCTCAGAACCATCAAAAAACGTTGAAATATAGTTCAAATTCAATAAAAATCGACAAAAATACAGTTTCTTGCTAAAATTTGATGGTTTCATTGCACTTTCCGAGCCCGTAGGGTATCTGAGTGGCTTAAAAGTACAAGAAAACACTTCAAAAGTGACGTTTCTGAAGAATTTTAACAGTTTTCTTGTATCTACGAACGCCAGAATGCATAAAATTGACCTAAACGTCTCCTTTTCCTATTCTGAGTCGATTCTGCATGCTTTAAGTGTGTTTGGTGGGGGTATCTGATTGGCTTAAAAGTACAAGAAAACACTTCAAAAGTGACGTTTCTGAAGAATTTTAACAGTTTTCTTGTATCTACGAACGCCAGAATGCATAAAATTGACCTAAACGTCTCCTTTTCCTATTCTGAGTAGATTCTGCATGCTTTAAGTGTGTTTGGTGGCTCAGAACCATCAAAAAACGTTGAAATATAGTTCAAATTCAATAAAAATCGACAAAAATACAGTTTCTAGCTAAAATTTGATGGTTTCGTTGCACTTTCCGAGCCCGTAGGTTATCTGATTGGCTTAAAAGTACAAGAAAACACTTCAAAAGTGACGTTTCTGAAGAATTTTAACAGTTTTCTTGTATCAACGAACGCCAGAATGCATAAAATTGACCTAAACGTCTCCTTTTCCTATTCTGAGTCGATTCTGCATGCTTTAAGTGTGTTTGGTGGTTCAGAACCATCAAAAAACGTTGAAATATAGTTCAAATTCAATAAAAATCGACAAAAATACAGTTTCTAGCTAAAATTTGATGGTTTCGTTGCACTTTCCGAGCCCGTTGGGTATCTGAGTGGCTTAAAAGTACAAGAAAACACTTCAAAAGTGACGTTTCTGAAGAATTTTAACAGTTTTCTTGTATCTACGAACGCCAGAATGCATAAATTTGACCTAAACGTCTCCTTTTCCTATTCTGAGTCGATTCTGCATGCTTTAAGTGTGTTTGGTGGCTCAGAACCATCAAAAAACGTTGAAATATAGTTCAAATTCAATAAAAATCGACAAAAATACAGTTTCTAGCTAAAATTTGATGGTTTCGTTGCACTTTCCGAGCCCGTAGGGTATCTGAGTGGCTTAAAAGTACAAGAAAACACTTCAAAAGTGACGTTTCTGAAGAATTTTAACAGTTTTCTTGTATCTACGAACGCCAGAATGCATAAAATTGACCTAAACGTCTCCTTTTCCTATTCTGAGTCGATTCTGCATGCTTTAAGTGTGTTTGGTGGCTCAGAACCATCAAAAAACGTTGAAATATAGTTCAAATTCAATAAAAATCGACAAAAATACAGTTTCTAGCTAAAATTTGATGGTTTCGTTGCACTTTCCGAGCCCGTAGGATATCTGATTGGCTTAAAAGTACAAGAAAACACTTCAAAAGTGACGTTTCTGAAGAATTTTAACAGTTTTCTTGTATCTACGAACGCCAGAATGCATAAAATTGACCTAAACGTCTCCTTTTCCTATTCTGAGTCGATTCTGCATGCTTTAAGTGTGTTTGGTGGCTCAGAACCATCAAAAAACGTTGAAATATAGTTCAAATTCAATAAAAATCGACAAAAATACAGTTTCTAGCTAAAATTTGATGGTTTCGTTGCACTTTCCGAGCCCGTAGGGTATCTGATTGGCTTAAAAGTACAAGAAAACACTTCAAAAGTGACGTTTCTGAAGAATTTTAACAGTTTTCTTGTATCTACGAACGCCAGAATGCATAAAATTGACCTAAAGGTCTCCTTTTCCTATTCTGAGTCGATTCTGCATGCTTTAAGTGTGTTTGGTGGCTCAGAACCATCAAAAAACGTTGAAATATAGTTCAAATTCAATAAAAATCGACAAAAATACAGTTTCTAGCTAAAATTTGATGGTTTCGTTGCACTTTCCGAGCCCGTAGGGTATCTGATTGGCTTAAAAGTACAAGAAAACACTTCAAAAGTGACGTTTCTGAAGAATTTTAACAGTTTTCTTGTATCTACGAACGCCAGAATGCATAAAATTGACCTAAACGTCTCCTTTTCCTATTCTGAGTCGATTCTGCATGCTTTAAGTGTGTTTGGTGGCTCAGAACCATCAAAAAACGTTGAAATATAGTTCAAATTCAATAAAAATCGACAAAAATACATACCCTATGGGCTCGGAAAGTGCAACGAAACCATCAAATTTTAGCTAGAAACTGTATTTTTGTCGATTTTTATTGAATTTGAACTATATTTCAACGTTTTTTGATGGTTCTGAGCCACCAAACACACTTAAAGCATGCAGAATCGACTCAGAATAGGAAAAGGAGACGTTTAGGTCAATTTTATGCATTCTGGCGTTCGTAGATACAAGAAAACTGTTAAAATTCTTCAGAAACGTCACTTTTGAAGTGTTTTCTTGTACTTTTAAGCCAATCAGATACCCTACGGGCTCGGAAAGTGCAACGAAACCATCAAATTTTAGCTAGAAACTGTATTTTTGTCGATTTTTATTGAATTTGAACTATATTTCAACGTTTTTTGATGGTTCTGAGCCACCAAACACACTTAAAGCATGCAGAATCGACTCAGAATAGGAAAAGGAGACCTTTAGGTCAATTTTATGCATTCTGGCGTTCGTAGATACAAGAAAACTGTTAAAATTCTTCAGAAACGTCACTTTTGAAGTGTTTTCTTGTACTTTTAAGCCAATCAGATACCCTACGGGCTCGGAAAGTGCAACGAAACCATCAAATTTTAGCTAGAAACTGTATTTTTGTCGATTTTTATTGAATTTGAACTATATTTCAACGTTTTTTGATGGTTCTGAGCCACCAAACACACTTAAAGCATGCAGAATCGACTCAGAATAGGAAAAGGAGACGTTTAGGTCAATTTTATGCATTCTGGCGTTCGTAGATACAAGAAAACTGTTAAAATTCTTCAGAAACGTCACTTTTGAAGTGTTTTCTTGTACTTTTAAGCCAATCAGATATCCTACGGGCTCGGAAAGTGCAACGAAACCATCAAATTTTAGCTAGAAACTGTATTTTTGTCGATTTTTATTGAATTTGAACTATATTTCAACGTTTTTTGATGGTTCTGAGCCACCAAACACACTTAAAGCATGCAGAATCGACTCAGAATAGGAAAAGGAGACGTTTAGGTCAATTTTATGCATTCTGGCGTTCGTAGATACAAGAAAACTGTTAAAATTCTTCAGAAACGTCACTTTTGAAGTGTTTTCTTGTACTTTTAAGCCACTCAGATACCCTACGGGCTCGGAAAGTGCAACGAAACCATCAAATTTTAGCTAGAAACTGTATTTTTGTCGATTTTTATTGAATTTGAACTATATTTCAACGTTTTTTGATGGTTCTGAGCCACCAAACACACTTAAAGCATGCAGAATCGACTCAGAATAGGAAAAGGAGACGTTTAGGTCAAATTTATGCATTCTGGCGTTCGTAGATACAAGAAAACTGTTAAAATTCTTCAGAAACGTCACTTTTGAAGTGTTTTCTTGTACTTTTAAGCCACTCAGATACCCTACGGGCTCGGAAAGTGCAACGAAACCATCAAATTTTAGCTAGAAACTGTATTTTTGTCGATTTTTATTGAATTTGAACTATATTTCAACGTTTTTTGATGGTTCTGAACCACCAAACACACTTAAAGCATGCAGAATCGACTCAGAATAGGAAAAGGAGACGTTTAGGTCAATTTTATGCATTCTGGCGTTCGTTGATACAAGAAAACTGTTAAAATTCTTCAGAAACGTCACTTTTGAAGTGTTTTCTTGTACTTTTAAGCCAATCAGATAACCTACGGGCTCGGAAAGTGCAACGAAACCATCAAATTTTAGCTAGAAACTGTATTTTTGTCGATTTTTATTGAATTTGAACTATATTTCAACGTTTTTTGATGGTTCTGAGCCACCAAACACACTTAAAGCATGCAGAATCTACTCAGAATAGGAAAAGGAGACGTTTAGGTCAATTTTATGCATTCTGGCGTTCGTAGATACAAGAAAACTGTTAAAATTCTTCAGAAACGTCACTTTTGAAGTGTTTTCTTGTACTTTTAAGCCAATCAGATACCCCCACCAAACACACTTAAAGCATGCAGAATCGACTCAGAATAGGAAAAGGAGACGTTTAGGTCAATTTTATGCATTCTGGCGTTCGTAGATACAAGAAAACTGTTAAAATTCTTCAGAAACGTCACTTTTGAAGTGTTTTCTTGTACTTTTAAGCCACTCAGATACCCTACGGGCTCGGAAAGTGCAATGAAACCATCAAATTTTAGCAAGAAACTGTATTTTTGTCGATTTTTATTGAATTTGAACTATATTTCAACGTTTTTTGATGGTTCTGAGCCACCAAACACACTTAAAGCATGCAGAACCGACTCAGAATAGGAAAAGGAGACGTTTAGGTCAATTTTATGCATTCTGGCGTTCGTAGATACAAGAAAACTGTTAAAATTCTTCAGAAACGTCACTTTTGAAGTGTTTTCTTGTACTTTTAAGCCACTCAGATACCCTACGGGCTCGGAAAGTGCAACGAAACCATCAAATTTTAGCTAGAAACTGTATTTTTGTCGATTTTTATTGAATTTGAACTATATTTCAACGTTATTTGATGGTTCTGAGCCACCAAACACACTTAAAGCATGCAGAATCGACTCAGAATAGGAAAAGGAGACGTTTAGGTCAATTTTATGCATTCTGGCGTTCGTAGATACAAGAAAACTGTTAAAATTCTTCAGAAGCGTCACTTTTGAAGTGTTTTCTTGTACTTTTAAGCCACTCAGATATCCTACGGGCTCGGAAAGTGCAACGAAACCATCAAATTTTAGCTAGAAACTGTATTTTTGTCGATTTTTATTGAATTTGAACTATATTTCAAAGTTTTTTGATGGTTCTGAGCCACCAAACACACTTAAAGCATGCAGAATCGACTCAGAATAGGAAAAGGAGACGTTTAGGTCAATTTTATGCATTCTGGCGTTCGTAGATACAAGAAAACTGTTAAAATTCTTCAGAAACGTCACTTTTGAAGTGTTTTCTTGTACTTTTAAGCCACTCAGATACCCTACGGGCTCGGAAAGTGCAACGAAACCATCAAATTTTAGCTAGAAACTGTATTTTTGTCGATTTTTATTGAATTTGAACTATATTTCAACGTTTTTTGATGGTTCTGAGCCACCAAACACACTTAAAGCATGCAGAATCGACTCAGAATAGGAAAAGGAGACGTTTAGGTCAATTTTATGCATTCTGGCGTTCGTAGATACAAGAAAACTGTTAAAATTCTTCAGAAACGTCACTTTTGAAGTGTTTTCTTGTACTTTTAAGCCACTCAGATATTCATCAAAAAACGTTGAAATATAGTTCAAATTCAATAAAAATCGACAAAAATACAGTTTCTTGCTAAAATTTGATGGTTTCATTGCACTTTCCGAGCCCGTAGGGTATCTGAGTGGCTTAAAAGTACAAGAAAACACTTCAAAAGTGACGTTTCTGAAGAATTTTAACAGTTTTCTTGTATCTACGAAAGCCAGAATGCATAAAATTGACCTAAACGTCTCCTTTTCCTATTCTGAGTCGGTTCTGCATGCTTTAAGTGTGTTTGGTGGCTCAGAACCATCAAAAAACGTTGAAATATAGTTCAAATTCAATAAAAATCGACAAAAATACAGTTTCTAGCTAAAATTTGATGGTTTCGTTGCACTTTCCGAGCCCGTAGGGTATCTGAGTGGCTTAAAAGTACAAGAAAACACTTCAAAAGTGACGTTTCTGAAGAATTTTAACAGTTTTCTTGTATCTACGAACGCCAGAATGCATAAAATTGACCTAAACGTCTCCTTTTCCTATTCTGAGTCGATTCTGCATGCTTTAAGTGTGTTTGGTGGCTCAGAACCATCAAAAAACTTTGAAATATAGTTCAAATTCAATAAAAATCGACAAAAATACAGTTTCTAGCTAAAATTTGATGGTTTCGTTGCACTTTCCGAGCCCGTAGGATATCTGAGTGGCTTAAAAGTACAAGAAAACACTTCAAAAGTGACGCTTCTGAAGAATTTTAACAGTTTTCTTGTATCTACGAACGCCAGAATGCATAAAATTGACCTAAACGTCTCCTTTTCCTATTCTGAGTCGATTCTGCATGCTTTAAGTGTGTTTGGTGGCTCAGAACCATCAAATAACGTTGAAATATAGTTCAAATTCAATAAAAATCGACAAAAATACAGTTTCTAGCTAAAATTTGATGGTTTCGTTGCACTTTCCGAGCCCGTAGGGTATCTGAGTGGCTTAAAAGTACAAGAAAACACTTCAAAAGTGACGTTTCTGAAGAATTTTAACAGTTTTCTTGTATCTACGAACGCCAGAATGCATAAAATTGACCTAAACGTCTCCTTTTCCTATTCTGAGTCGGTTCTGCATGCTTTAAGTGTGTTTGGTGGCTCAGAACCATCAAAAAACGTTGAAATATAGTTCAAATTCAATAAAAATCGACAAAAATACAGTTTCTTGCTAAAATTTGATGGTTTCATTGCACTTTCCGAGCCCGTAGGGTATCTGAGTGGCTTAAAAGTACAAGAAAACACTTCAAAAGTGACGTTTCTGAAGAATTTTAACAGTTTTCTTGTATCTACGAACGCCAGAATGCATAAAATTGACCTAAACGTCTCCTTTTCCTATTCTGAGTCGATTCTGCATGCTTTAAGTGTGTTTGGTGGCTCAGAACCATCAAATAACGTTGAAATATAGTTCAAATTCAATAAAAATCGACAAAAATACAGTTTCTAGCTAAAATTTGATGGTTTCGTTGCACTTTCCGAGCCCGTAGGGTATCTGAGTGGCTTAAAAGTACAAGAAAACACTTCAAAAGTGACGTTTCTGAAGAATTTTAACAGTTTTCTTGTATCTACGAACGCCAGAATGCATAAAATTGACCTAAACGTCTCCTTTTCCTATTCTGAGTCGGTTCTGCATGCTTTAAGTGTGTTTGGTGGCTCAGAACCATCAAAAAACGTTGAAATATAGTTCAAATTCAATAAAAATCGACAAAAATACAGTTTCTTGCTAAAATTTGATGGTTTCATTGCACTTTCCGAGCCCGTAGGGTATCTGAGTGGCTTAAAAGTACAAGAAAACACTTCAAAAGTGACGTTTCTGAAGAATTTTAACAGTTTTCTTGTATCTACGAAAGCCAGAATGCATAAAATTGACCTAAACGTCTCCTTTTCCTATTCTGAGTCGGTTCTGCATGCTTTAAGTGTGTTTGGTGGCTCAGAACCATCAAAAAACGTTGAAATATAGTTCAAATTCAATAAAAATCGACAAAAATACAGTTTCTAGCTAAAATTTGATGGTTTCGTTGCACTTTCCAAGCCCGTAGGGTATCTGATTGGCTTAAAAGTACAAGAAAACACTTCAAAAGTGACGTTTCTGAAGAATTTTAACAGTTTTCTTGTATCTACGAACGCCAGAATGCATAAAATTGACCTAAACGTCTCCTTTTCCTATTCTGAGTCGATTCTGCATGCTTTAAGTGTGTTTGGTGGCTCAGAACCATCAAAAAACGTTGAAATATAGTTCAAATTCAATAAAAATCGACAAAAATACAGTTTCTAGCTAAAATTTGATGGTTTCGTTGCACTTTCCGAGCCCGTAGGGTATCTGAGTGGCTTAAAAGTACAAGAAAACACTTCAAAAGTGACGTTTCTGAAGAATTTTAACAGTTTTCTTGTATCTACGAACGCCAGAATGCATAAAATTGACCGAAACGTCTCCTTTTCCTATTCTGAGTCGATTCTGCATGCTTTAAGTGTGTTTGGTGGCTCAGAACCATCAAAAAACTTTGAAATATAGTTCAAATTCAATAAAAATCGACAAAAATACAGTTTCTAGCTAAAATTTGATGGTTTCGTTGCACTTTCCGAGCCCGTAGGGTATCTGAGTGGCTTAAAAGTACAAGAAAACACTTCAAAAGTGACGTTTCTGAAGAATTTTAACAGTTTTCTTGTATCTACGAACGCCAGAATGCATAAAATTGACCTAAACGTCTCCTTTTCCTATTCTGAGTCGATTCTGCATGCTTTAAGTGTGTTTGGTGGCTCAGAACCATCAAAAAACGTTGAAATATAGTTCAAATTCAATAAAAATCGACAAAAATACAGTTTCTAGCTAAAATTTGATGGTTTCGTTGCACTTTCCGAGACCGTAGGGTATCTGATTGGCTTAAAAGTACAAGAAAACACTTCAAAAGTGACGTTTCTGAAGAATTTTAACAGTTTTCTTGTATCTACGAACGCCAGAATGCATAAAATTGACCTAAACGTCTCCTTTTCCTATTCTGAGTCGATTGTGCATGCTTTAAGTGTGTTTGGTGGCTCAGAACCATCAAAAAACGTTGAAATATAGTTCAAATTCAATAAAAATCGACAAAAATACAGCTTCTAGCTAAAATTTGATGGTTTCGTTGCACTTTCCGAGCCCGTAGGGTATCTGATTGGCTTAAAAGTACAAGAAAACACTTCAAAAGTGACGTTTCTGAAGAATTTTAACAGTTTTCTTGTATCTACGAACGCCAGAATGCATAAAATTGACCTAAACGTCTCCTTTTCCTATTCTGAGTCGATTCTGCATGCTTTAAGTGTGTTTGGTGGCTCAGAACCATCAAAAAACGTTGAAATATAGTTCAAATTCAATAAAAATCGACAAAAATACAGTTTCTAGCTAAAATTTGATGGTTTCGTTGCACTTTCCGAGCCCGTAGATATAGTTCAAATTCAATAAAAATCGACAAAAATACAGTTTCTAGCTAAAATTTGATGGTTTCGTTGCACTTTCCGAGCCCGTAGGGTATCTGAGTGGCTTAAAAGTACAAGAAAACACTTCAAAAGTGACGTTTCTGAAGAATTTTAACAGTTTTCTTGTATCTACGAACGCCAGAATGCATAAAATTGACCTAAACGTCTCCTTTTCCTATTCTGAGTCGATTCTGCATGCTTTAAGTGTGTTTGGTGGCTCAGAACCATCAAAAAACGTTGAAATATAGTTCAAATTCAATAAAAATCGACAAAAATACAGTTTCTAGCTAAAATTTGATGGTTTCGTTGCACTTTCCGAGCCCGTAGGGTATCTGAGTGGCTTAAAAGTACAAGAAAACACTTCAAAAGTGACATTTCTGAAGAATTTTAACAGTTTTCTTGTATCTACGAACGCCAGAATGCATAAAATTGACCTAAACGTCTCCTTTTCATATTCTGAGTCGATTCTGCATGCTTTAAGTGTGCTTGGTGGCTCAGAACCATCAAAAAACGTTGAAATATAGTTCAAATTCAATAAAAATCGACAAAAATACAGTTTCTAGCTAAAATTTGATGGTTTCGTTGCACTTTCCGAGCCCGTAGGGTACCTGAGTGGCTTAAAAGTACAAGAAAACACTTCAAAAGTGACGTTTCTGAAGAATTTTAACAGTTTTCTTGTATCTACGAAAGCCAGAATGCATAAAATTGACCTAAACGTCTCCTTTTCCTATTCTGAGTCGGTTCTGCATGCTTTAAGTGTGTTTGGTGGCTCAGAACCATCAAAAAACGTTGAAATATAGTTCAAATTCAATAAAAATCGACAAAAATACAGTTTCTAGCTAAAATTTGATGGTTTCGTTGCACTTTCCGAGCCCGTAGGGTATCTGAGTGGCTTAAAAGTACAAGAAAACACTTCAAAAGTGACGTTTCTGAAGAATTTTAACAGTTTTCTTGTATCTACGAACGCCAGAATGCATAAAATTGACCTAAACGTCTCCTTTTCCTATTCTGAGTCGATTCTGCATGCTTTAAGTGTGTTTGGTGGCTCAGAACCATCAAAAAACTTTGAAATATAGTTCAAATTCAATAAAAATCGACAAAAATACAGTTTCTAGCTAAAATTTGATGGTTTCGTTGCACTTTCCGAGCCCGTAGGGTATCTGAGTGGCTTAAAAGTACAAGAAAACACTTCAAAAGTGACGTTTCTGAAGAATTTTAACAGTTTTCTTGTATCTACGAACGCCAGAATGCATAAAATTGACCTAAACGTCTCCTTTTTCTATTCTGAGTCGATTCTGCATGCTTTAAGTGTGTTTGGTGGTTCAGAACCATCAAAAAACTTTGAAATATAGTTCAAATTCAATAAAAATCGACAAAAATACAGTTTCTAGCTAAAATTTGATGGTTTCGTTGCACTTTCCAAGCCCGTAGGGTATCTGATTGGCTTAAAAGTACAAGAAAACACTTCAAAAGTGACGTTTCTGAAGAATTTTAACAGTTTTCTTGTATCTACGAACGCCAGAATGCATAAAATTGACCTAAACGTCTCCTTTTCCTATTCTGAGTCGATTCTGCATGCTTTAAGTGTGTTTGGTGGCTCAGAACCATCAAAAAACGTTGAAATATAGTTCAAATTCAATAAAAATCGACAAAAATACAGTTTCTAGCTAAAATTTGATGGTTTCGTTGCACTTTCCGAGCCCGTAGGGTATCTGAGTGGCTTAAAAGTACAAGAAAACACTTCAAAAGTGACGTTTCTGAAGAATTTTAACAGTTTTCTTGTATCTACGAACGCCAGAATGCATAAAATTGACCGAAACGTCTCCTTTTCCTATTCTGAGTCGATTCTGCATGCTTTAAGTGTGTTTGGTGGCTCAGAACCATCAAAAAACTTTGAAATATAGTTCAAATTCAATAAAAATCGACAAAAATACAGTTTCTAGCTAAAATTTGATGGTTTCGTTGCACTTTCCGAGCCCGTAGGGTATCTGAGTGGCTTAAAAGTACAAGAAAACACTTCAAAAGTGACGTTTCTGAAGAATTTTAACAGTTTTCTTGTATCTACGAACGCCAGAATGCATAAAATTGACCTAAACGTCTCCTTTTCCTATTCTGAGTCGGTTCTGCATGCTTCAAGTGTGTTTGGTGGCTCAGAACCATCAAAAAACGCTGAAATATAGTTCAAATTCAATAAAAATCGACAAAAATACAGTTTCTAGCTAAAATTTGATGGTTTCGTTGCACTTTCCGAGCCCGTAGTGTATCTGAGTGGCTTAAAAGTACAAGAAAACACTTCAAAAGTGACGTTTCTGAAGAATTTGAACAGTTTTCTTGTATCTACGAACGCCAGAATGCATAAAATTGACCTAAACGTCTCCTTTTCCTATTCTGAGTCGATTCTGCATGCTTTAAGTGTGTTTGGTGGCTCAGAACCATCAAAAAACGTTGAAATATAGTTCAAATTCAATAAAAATCGACAAAAATACAGTTTCTAGCTAAAATTTGATGGTTTCGTTGCACTTTCCGAGCCCGTAGGGTATCTGATTGGCTTAAAAGTACAAGAAAACACTTCAAAAGTGACGTTTCTGAAGAATTTTAACAGTTTTCTTGTATCTACGAACGCCAGAATGCATAAAATTGACCTAAACGAAACCATCAAATTTTAGCTAGAAACTGTATTTTTGTCGATTTTTATTGAATTTGAACTATATTTCAACGTTTTTTGATGGTTCTGAGCCACCAAACACACTTAAAGCATGCAGAATCGACTCAGAATAGGAAAAGGAGACGTTTAGGTCAATTTTATGCATTCTGGCGTTCGTAGATACAAGAAAACTGTTAAAATTCTTCAGAAACGTCACTTTTGAAGTGTTTTCTTGTACTTTTAAGCCAATCAGATACCCTACGGGCTTGGAAAGTGCAACGAAACCATCAAATTTTAGCTAGAAACTGTATTTTTGTCGATTTTTATTGAATTTGAACTATATTTCAACGTTTTTTGATGGTTCTGAGCCACCAAACACACTTAAAGCATGCAGAATCGACTCAGAATAGGAACAGGAGACGTTTAGGTCAATTTTATGCATTCTGGCGTTCGTAGATACAAGAAAACTGTTAAAATTCTTCAGAAACGTCACTTTTGAAGTGTTTTCTTGTACTTTTAAGCCAATCAGATACCCTACGGGCTCGGAAAGTGCAACGAAACCATCAAATTTTAGCTAGAAACTGTATTTTTGTCGATTTTTATTGAATTTGAACTATATTTCAACGTTTTTTGATGGTTCTGAGCCACCAAACACACTTAAAGCATGCAGAATCGACTCAGAATAGGAAAAGGAGACGTTTAGGTCAATTTTATGCATTCTGGCGTTCGTAGATACAAGAAAACTGTTAAAATTCTTCAGAAACGTCACTTTTGAAGTGTTTTCTTGTACTTTTAAGCCAATCAGATACCCAACGGGCTCGGAAAGTGCAACGAAACCATCAAATTTTAGCTAGAAACTGTATTTTTGTCGATTTTTATTGAATTTGAACTATATTTCAACGTTTTTTGATGGTTCTGAGCCACCAAACACACTTAAAGCATGCAGAATCTACTCAGAATAGGAAAAGGAGACGTTTAGGTCAATTTTATGCATTCTGGCGTTCGTAGATACAAGAAAACTGTTAAAATTCTTCAGAAACGTCACTTTTGAAGTGTTTTCTTGTACTTTTAAGCTAATCAGATACCCTACGGGCTCGGAAAGTGCAACGAAACCATCAAATTTTAGCTAGAAACTGTATTTTTGTCGATTTTTATTGAATTTGAACTATATTTCAACGTTTTTTGATGGTTCTGAGCCACCAAACACACTTAAAGCATGCAGAATCGACCCAGAATAGGAAAAGGAGACGTTTAGGTCAATTTTATGCATTCTGGCGTTCGTAGATACAAGAAAACTGTTAAAATTCTTCAGAAACGTCACTTTTGAAGTGTTTTCTTGTACTTTTAAGCCAATCAGATACCCTACGGGCTCGGAAAGTGCAACGAAACCATCAAATTTTAGCTAGAAACTGTATTTTTGTCGATTTTTATTGAATTTGAACTATATTTCAACGTTTTTTGATGGTTCTGAGCCACCAAACACACTTAAAGCATGCAGAATCGACTCAGAATAGGAAAAGGAGACGTTTAGGTCAATTTTATGCATTCTGGCGTTCGTAGATACAAGAAAACTGTTCAAATTCTTCAGAAACGTCACTTTTGAAGTGTTTTCTTGTACTTTTAAGCCACTCAGATACACTACGGGCTCGGAAAGTGCAACGAAACCATCAAATTTTAGCTAGAAACTGTATTTTTGTCGATTTTTATTGAATTTGAACTATATTTCAGCGTTTTTTGATGGTTCTGAGCCACCAAACACACTTGAAGCATGCAGAACCGACTCAGAATAGGAAAAGGAGACGTTTAGGTCAATTTTATGCATTCTGGCGTTCGTAGATACAAGAAAACTGTTAAAATTCTTCAGAAACGTCACTTTTGAAGTGTTTTCTTGTACTTTTAAGCCACTCAGATACCCTACGGGCTCGGAAAGTGCAACGAAACCATCAAATTTTAGCTAGAAACTGTATTTTTGTCGATTTTTATTGAATTTGAACTATATTTCAAAGTTTTTTGATGGTTCTGAGCCACCAAACACACTTAAAGCATGCAGAATCGACTCAGAATAGGAAAAGGAGACGTTTCGGTCAATTTTATGCATTCTGGCGTTCGTAGATACAAGAAAACTGTTAAAATTCTTCAGAAACGTCACTTTTGAAGTGTTTTCTTGTACTTTTAAGCCACTCAGATACCCTACGGGCTCGGAAAGTGCAACGAAACCATCAAATTTTAGCTAGAAACTGTATTTTTGTCGATTTTTATTGAATTTGAACTATATTTCAACGTTTTTTGATGGTTCTGAGCCACCAAACACACTTAAAGCATGCAGAATCGACTCAGAATAGGAAAAGGAGACGTTTAGGTCAATTTTATGCATTCTGGCGTTCGTAGATACAAGAAAACTGTTAAAATTCTTCAGAAACGTCACTTTTGAAGTGTTTTCTTGTACTTTTAAGCCAATCAGATACCCTACGGGCTTGGAAAGTGCAACGAAACCATCAAATTTTAGCTAGAAACTGTATTTTTGTCGATTTTTATTGAATTTGAACTATATTTCAAAGTTTTTTGATGGTTCTGAACCACCAAACACACTTAAAGCATGCAGAATCGACTCAGAATAGAAAAAGGAGACGTTTAGGTCAATTTTATGCATTCTGGCGTTCGTAGATACAAGAAAACTGTTAAAATTCTTCAGAAACGTCACTTTTGAAGTGTTTTCTTGTACTTTTAAGCCACTCAGATACCCTACGGGCTCGGAAAGTGCAACGAAACCATCAAATTTTAGCTAGAAACTGTATTTTTGTCGATTTTTATTGAATTTGAACTATATTTCAAAGTTTTTTGATGGTTCTGAGCCACCAAACACACTTAAAGCATGCAGAATCGACTCAGAATAGGAAAAGGAGACGTTTAGGTCAATTTTATGCATTCTGGCGTTCGTAGATACAAGAAAACTGTTAAAATTCTTCAGAAACGTCACTTTTGAAGTGTTTTCTTGTACTTTTAAGCCACTCAGATACCCTACGGGCTCGGAAAGTGCAACGAAACCATCAAATTTTAGCTAGAAACTGTATTTTTGTCGATTTTTATTGAATTTGAACTATATTTCAACGTTTTTTGATGGTTCTGAGCCACCAAACACACTTAAAGCATGCAGAACCGACTCAGAATAGGAAAAGGAGACGTTTAGGTCAATTTTATGCATTCTGGCTTTCGTAGATACAAGAAAACTGTTAAAATTCTTCAGAAACGTCACTTTTGAAGTGTTTTCTTGTACTTTTAAGCCACTCAGGTACCCTACGGGCTCGGAAAGTGCAACGAAACCATCAAATTTTAGCTAGAAACTGTATTTTTGTCGATTTTTATTGAATTTGAACTATATTTCAACGTTTTTTGATGGTTCTGAGCCACCAAGCACACTTAAAGCATGCAGAATCGACTCAGAATATGAAAAGGAGACGTTTAGGTCAATTTTATGCATTCTGGCGTTCGTAGATACAAGAAAACTGTTAAAATTCTTCAGAAATGTCACTTTTGAAGTGTTTTCTTGTACTTTTAAGCCACTCAGATACCCTACGGGCTCGGAAAGTGCAACGAAACCATCAAATTTTAGCTAGAAACTGTATTTTTGTCGATTTTTATTGAATTTGAACTATATTTCAACGTTTTTTGATGGTTCTGAGCCACCAAACACACTTAAAGCATGCAGAATCGACTCAGAATAGGAAAAGGAGACGTTTAGGTCAATTTTATGCATTCTGGCGTTCGTAGATACAAGAAAACTGTTAAAATTCTTCAGAAACGTCACTTTTGAAGTGTTTTCTTGTACTTTTAAGCCACTCAGATACCCTACGGGCTCGGAAAGTGCAACGAAACCATCAAATTTTAGCTAGAAACTGTATTTTTGTCGATTTTTATTGAATTTGAACTATATCTACGGGCTCGGAAAGTGCAACGAAACCATCAAATTTTAGCTAGAAACTGTATTTTTGTCGATTTTTATTGAATTTGAACTATATTTCAACGTTTTTTGATGGTTCTGAGCCACCAAACACACTTAAAGCATGCAGAATCGACTCAGAATAGGAAAAGGAGACGTTTAGGTCAATTTTATGCATTCTGGCGTTCGTAGATACAAGAAAACTGTTAAAATTCTTCAGAAACGTCACTTTTGAAGTGTTTTCTTGTACTTTTAAGCCAATCAGATACCCTACGGGCTCGGAAAGTGCAACGAAACCATCAAATTTTAGCTAGAAGCTGTATTTTTGTCGATTTTTATTGAATTTGAACTATATTTCAACGTTTTTTGATGGTTCTGAGCCACCAAACACACTTAAAGCATGCACAATCGACTCAGAATAGGAAAAGGAGACGTTTAGGTCAATTTTATGCATTCTGGCGTTCGTAGATACAAGAAAACTGTTAAAATTCTTCAGAAACGTCACTTTTGAAGTGTTTTCTTGTACTTTTAAGCCAATCAGATACCCTACGGTCTCGGAAAGTGCAACGAAACCATCAAATTTTAGCTAGAAACTGTATTTTTGTCGATTTTTATTGAATTTGAACTATATTTCAACGTTTTTTGATGGTTCTGAGCCACCAAACACACTTAAAGCATGCAGAATCGACTCAGAATAGGAAAAGGAGACGTTTAGGTCAATTTTATGCATTCTGGCGTTCGTAGATACAAGAAAACTGTTAAAATTCTTCAGAAACGTCACTTTTGAAGTGTTTTCTTGTACTTTTAAGCCACTCAGATACCCTACGGGCTCGGAAAGTGCAACGAAACCATCAAATTTTAGCTAGAAACTGTATTTTTGTCGATTTTTATTGAATTTGAACTATATTTCAAAGTTTTTTGATGGTTCTGAGCCACCAAACACACTTAAAGCATGCAGAATCGACTCAGAATAGGAAAAGGAGACGTTTCGGTCAATTTTATGCATTCTGGCGTTCGTAGATACAAGAAAACTGTTAAAATTCTTCAGAAACGTCACTTTTGAAGTGTTTTCTTGTACTTTTAAGCCACTCAGATACCCTACGGGCTCGGAAAGTGCAACGAAACCATCAAATTTTAGCTAGAAACTGTATTTTTGTCGATTTTTATTGAATTTGAACTATATTTCAACGTTTTTTGATGGTTCTGAGCCACCAAACACACTTAAAGCATGCAGAATCGACTCAGAATAGGAAAAGGAGACGTTTAGGTCAATTTTATGCATTCTGGCGTTCGTAGATACAAGAAAACTGTTAAAATTCTTCAGAAACGTCACTTTTGAAGTGTTTTCTTGTACTTTTAAGCCAATCAGATACCCTACGGGCTTGGAAAGTGCAACGAAACCATCAAATTTTAGCTAGAAACTGTATTTTTGTCGATTTTTATTGAATTTGAACTATATTTCAAAGTTTTTTGATGGTTCTGAACCACCAAACACACTTAAAGCATGCAGAATCGACTCAGAATAGAAAAAGGAGACGTTTAGGTCAATTTTATGCATTCTGGCGTTCGTAGATACAAGAAAACTGTTAAAATTCTTCAGAAACGTCACTTTTGAAGTGTTTTCTTGTACTTTTAAGCCACTCAGATACCCTACGGGCTCGGAAAGTGCAACGAAACCATCAAATTTTAGCTAGAAACTGTATTTTTGTCGATTTTTATTGAATTTGAACTATATTTCAACGTTTTTTGATGGTTCTGAGCCACCAAACACACTTAAAGCATGCAGAACCGACTCAGAATAGGAAAAGGAGACGTTTAGGTCAATTTTATGCATTCTGGCTTTCGTAGATACAAGAAAACTGTTAAAATTCTTCAGAAACGTCACTTTTGAAGAGTTTTCTTGTACTTTTAAGCCACTCAGATACCCTACGGGCTCGGAAAGTGCAATGAAACCATCAAATTTTAGCAAGAAACTGTATTTTGTCGATTTTTATTGAATTTGAACTATATTTCAACGTTTTTTGATGGTTCTGAGCCACCAAACACACTTAAAGCATGCAGAACCGACTCAGAATAGGAAAAGGAGACGTTTAGGTCAATTTTATGCATTCTGGCGTTCGTAGATACAAGAAAACTGTTAAAATTCTTCAGAAACGTCACTTTTGAAGTGTTTTCTTGTACTTTTAAGCCACTCAGATACCCTACGGGCTCGGAAAGTGCAACGAAACCATCAAATTTTAGCTAGAAACTGTATTTTTGTCGATTTTTATTGAATTTGAACTATATTTCAACGTTATTTGATGGTTCTGAGCCACCAAACACACTTAAAGCATGCAGAATCGACTCAGAATAGGAAAAGGAGACGTTTAGGTCAATTTTATGCATTCTGGCGTTCGTAGATACAAGAAAACTGTTAAAATTCTTCAGAAACGTCACTTTTGAAGTGTTTTCTTGTACTTTTAAGCCACTCAGATACCCTACGGGCTCGGAAAGTGCAATGAAACCATCAAATTTTAGCAAGAAACTGTATTTTTGTCGATTTTTATTGAATTTGAACTATATTTCAACGTTTTTTGATGGTTCTGAGCCACCAAACACACTTAAAGCATGCAGAACCGACTCAGAATAGGAAAAGGAGACGTTTAGGTCAATTTTATGCATTCTGGCGTTCGTAGATACAAGAAAACTGTTAAAATTCTTCAGAAACGTCACTTTTGAAGTGTTTTCTTGTACTTTTAAGCCACTCAGATACCCTACGGGCTCGGAAAGTGCAACGAAACCATCAAATTTTAGCTAGAAACTGTATTTTTGTCGATTTTTATTGAATTTGAACTATATTTCAACGTTATTTGATGGTTCTGAGCCACCAAACACACTTAAAGCATGCAGAATCGACTCAGAATAGGAAAAGGAGACGTTTAGGTCAATTTTATGCATTCTGGCGTTCGTAGATACAAGAAAACTGTTAAAATTCTTCAGAAGCGTCACTTTTGAAGTGTTTTCTTGTACTTTTAAGCCACTCAGATATCCTACGGGCTCGGAAAGTGCAACGAAACCATCAAATTTTAGCTAGAAACTGTATTTTTGTCGATTTTTATTGAATTTGAACTATATTTCAAAGTTTTTTGATGGTTCTGAGCCACCAAACACACTTAAAGCATGCAGAATCGACTCAGAATAGGAAAAGGAGACGTTTAGGTCAATTTTATGCATTCTGGCGTTCGTAGATACAAGAAAACTGTTAAAATTCTTCAGAAACGTCACTTTTGAAGTGTTTTCTTGTACTTTTAAGCCACTCAGATACACATCAAAAAACTTTGAAATATAGTTCAAATTCAATAAAAATCGACAAAAATACAGTTTCTAGCTAAAATTTGATGGTTTCGTTGCACTTTCCGAGCCCGTAGAATATCTGAGTGGCTTAAAAGTACAAGAAAACACTTCAAAAGTGACGTTTCTGAAGAATTTTAACAGTTTTCTTGTATCTACGAACGCCAGAATGCATAAAATTGACCTAAACGTCTCCTTTTCCTATTCTGAGTCGATTCTGCATGCTTTAAGTGTGTTTGGTGGCTCAGAACCATCAAAAAACGTTGAAATATAGTTCAAATTCAATAAAAATCGACAAAAATACAGTTTCTAGCTAAAATTTGATGGTTTCGTTGCACTTTCCGAGCCCGTAGGGTATCTGAGTGGCTTAAAAGTACAAGAAAACACTTCAAAAGTGACGTTTCTGAAGAATTTTAACAGTTTTCTTGTATCTACGAACGCCAGAATGCATAAAATTGACCTAAACGTCTCCTTTTCCTATTCTGAGTCGATTCTGCATGCTTTAAGTGTGTTTGGTGGCTCAGAACCATCAAAAAACTTTGAAATATAGTTCAAATTCAATAAAAATCGACAAAAATACAGTTTCTAGCTAAAATTTGATGGTTTCGTTGCACTTTCCGAGCCCGTAGGATATCTGAGTGGCTTAAAAGTACAAGAAAACACTTCAAAAGTGACGCTTCTGAAGAATTTTAACAGTTTTCTTGTATCTACGAACGCCAGAATGCATAAAATTGACCTAAACGTCTCCTTTTCCTATTCTGAGTCGATTCTGCATGCTTTAAGTGTGTTTGGTGGCTCAGAACCATCAAATAACGTTGAAATATAGTTCAAATTCAATAAAAATCGACAAAAATACAGTTTCTAGCTAAAATTTGATGGTTTCGTTGCACTTTCCGAGCCCGTAGGGTATCTGAGTGGCTTAAAAGTACAAGAAAACACTTCAAAAGTGACGTTTCTGAAGAATTTTAACAGTTTTCTTGTATCTACGAACGCCAGAATGCATAAAATTGACCTAAACGTCTCCTTTTCCTATACACTTCAAAAGTGACGTTTCTGAAGAATTTTAACAGTTTTCTTGTATCTACGAACGCCAGAATGCATAAAATTGACCTAAACGTCTCCTTTTCCTATTCTGAGTCGATTCTGCATGCTTTAAGTGTGTTTGGTGGCTCAGAACCATCAAAAAACGTTGAAATATAGTTCAAATTCAATAAAAATCGACAAAAATACATACCCTATGGGCTCGGAAAGTGCAACGAAACCATCAAATTTTAGCTAGAAACTGTATTTTTGTCGATTTTTATTGAATTTGAACTATATTTCAACGTTTTTTGATGGTTCTGAGCCACCAAACACACTTAAAGCATGCAGAATCGACTCAGAATAGGAAAAGGAGACGTTTAGGTCAATTTTATGCATTCTGGCGTTCGTAGATACAAGAAAACTGTTAAAATTCTTCAGAAACGTCACTTTTGAAGTGTTTTCTTGTACTTTTAAGCCAATCAGATACCCTACGGGCTCGGAAAGTGCAACGAAACCATCAAATTTTAGCTAGAAACTGTATTTTTGTCGATTTTTATTGAATTTGAACTATATTTCAACGTTTTTTGATGGTTCTGAGCCACCAAACACACTTAAAGCATGCAGAATCGACTCAGAATAGGAAAAGGAGACCTTTAGGTCAATTTTATGCATTCTGGCGTTCGTAGATACAAGAAAACTGTTAAAATTCTTCAGAAACGTCACTTTTGAAGTGTTTTCTTGTACTTTTAAGCCAATCAGATACCCTACGGGCTCGGAAAGTGCAACGAAACCATCAAATTTTAGCTAGAAACTGTATTTTTGTCGATTTTTATTGAATTTGAACAATATTTCAACGTTTTTTGATGGTTCTGAGCCACCAAACACACTTAAAGCATGCAGAATCGACTCAGAATAGGAAAAGGAGACGTTTAGGTCAATTTTATGCATTCTGGCGTTCGTAGATACAAGAAAACTGTTAAAATTCTTCAGAAACGTCACTTTTGAAGTGTTTTCTTGTACTTTTAAGCCAATCAGATATCCTACGGGCTCGGAAAGTGCAACGAAACCATCAAATTTTAGCTAGAAACTGTATTTTTGTCGATTTTTATTGAATTTGAACTATATTTCAACGTTTTTTGATGGTTCTGAGCCACCAAACACACTTAAAGCATGCAGAATCGACTCAGAATAGGAAAAGGAGACGTTTAGGTCAATTTTATGCATTCTGGCGTTCGTAGATACAAGAAAACTGTTAAAATTCTTCAGAAACGTCACTTTTGAAGTGTTTTCTTGTACTTTTAAGCCACTCAGATACCCTACGGGCTCGGAAAGTGCAACGAAACCATCAAATTTTAGCTAGAAACTGTATTTTTGTCGATTTTTATTGAATTTGAACTATATTTCAACGTTTTTTGATGGTTCTGAGCCACCAAACACACTTAAAGCATGCAGAATCGACTCAGAATAGGAAAAGGAGACGTTTAGGTCAAATTTATGCATTCTGGCGTTCGTAGATACAAGAAAACTGTTAAAATTCTTCAGAAACGTCACTTTTGAAGTGTTTTCTTGTACTTTTAAGCCACTCAGATACCCTACGGGCTCGGAAAGTGCAACGAAACCATCAAATTTTAGCTAGAAACTGTATTTTTGTCGATTTTTATTGAATTTGAACTATATTTCAACGTTTTTTGATGGTTCTGAACCACCAAACACACTTAAAGCATGCAGAATCGACTCAGAATAGGAAAAGGAGACGTTTAGGTCAATTTTATGCATTCTGGCGTTCGTTGATACAAGAAAACTGTTAAAATTCTTCAGAAACGTCACTTTTGAAGTGTTTTCTTGTACTTTTAAGCCAATCAGATAACCTACGGGCTCGGAAAGTGCAACGAAACCATCAAATTTTAGCTAGAAACTGTATTTTGGTCGATTTTTATTGAATTTGAACTATATTTCAACGTTTTTTGATGGTTCTGAGCCACCAAACACACTTAAAGCATGCAGAATCTACTCAGAATAGGAAAAGGAGACGTTTAGGTCAATTTTATGCATTCTGGCGTTCGTAGATACAAGAAAACTGTTAAAATTCTTCAGAAACGTCACTTTTGAAGTGTTTTCTTGTACTTTTAAGCCAATCAGATACCCCCACCAAACACACTTAAAGCATGCAGAATCGACTCAGAATAGGAAAAGGAGACGTTTAGGTCAATTTTATGCATTCTGGCGTTCGTAGATACAAGAAAACTGTTAAAATTCTTCAGAAACGTCACTTTTGAAGTGTTTTCTTGTACTTTTAAGCCACTCAGATACCCTACGGGCTCGGAAAGTGCAATGAAACCATCAAATTTTAGCAAGAAACTGTATTTTTGTCGATTTTTATTGAATTTGAACTATATTTCAACGTTTTTTGATGGTTCTGAGCCACCAAACACACTTAAAGCATGCAGAACCGACTCAGAATAGGAAAAGGAGACGTTTAGGTCAATTTTATGCATTCTGGCGTTCGTAGATACAAGAAAACTGTTAAAATTCTTCAGAAACGTCACTTTTGAAGTGTTTTCTTGTACTTTTAAGCCACTCAGATACCCTACGGGCTCGGAAAGTGCAACGAAACCATCAAATTTTAGCTAGAAACTGTATTTTTGTCGATTTTTATTGAATTTGAACTATATTTCAACGTTATTTGATGGTTCTGAGCCACCAAACACACTTAAAGCATGCAGAATCGACTCAGAATAGGAAAAGGAGACGTTTAGGTCAATTTTATGCATTCTGGCGTTCGTAGATACAAGAAAACTGTTAAAATTCTTCAGAAGCGTCACTTTTGAAGTGTTTTCTTGTACTTTTAAGCCACTCAGATATCCTACGGGCTCGGAAAGTGCAACGAAACCATCAAATTTTAGCTAGAAACTGTATTTTTGTCGATTTTTATTGAATTTGAACTATATTTCAAAGTTTTTTGATGGTTCTGAGCCACCAAACACACTTAAAGCATGCAGAATCGACTCAGAATAGGAAAAGGAGACGTTTAGGTCAATTTTATGCATTCTGGCGTTCGTAGATACAAGAAAACTGTTAAAATTCTTCAGAAACGTCACTTTTGAAGTGTTTTCTTGTACTTTTAAGCCACTCAGATACCCTACGGGCTCGGAAAGTGCAACGAAACCATCAAATTTTAGCTAGAAACTGTATTTTTGTCGATTTTTATTGAATTTGAACTATATTTCAACGTTTTTTGATGGTTCTGAGCCACCAAACACACTTAAAGCATGCAGAATCGACTCAGAATAGGAAAAGGAGACGTTTAGGTCAATTTTATGCATTCTGGCGTTCGTAGATACAAGAAAACTGTTAAAATTCTTCAGAAACGTCACTTTTGAAGTGTTTTCTTGTACTTTTAAGCCACTCAGATATTCTACGGGCTCGGAAAGTGCAACGAAACCATCAAATTTTAGCTAGAAACTGTATTTTTGTCGATTTTTATTGAATTTGAACTATATTTCAAAGTTTTTTGATGTGTATCTGAGTGGCTTAAAAGTACAAGAAAACACTTCAAAAGTGACGTTTCTGAAGAATTTTAACAGTTTTCTTGTATCTACGAACGCCAGAATGCATAAAATTGACCTAAACGTCTCCTTTTCCTATTCTGAGTCGATTCTGCATGCTTTAAGTGTGTTTGGTGGCTCAGAACCATCAAAAAACTTTGAAATATAGTTCAAATTCAATAAAAATCGACAAAAATACAGTTTCTAGCTAAAATTTGATGGTTTCGTTGCACTTTCCGAGCCCGTAGGATATCTGAGTGGCTTAAAAGTACAAGAAAACACTTCAAAAGTGACGCTTCTGAAGAATTTTAACAGTTTTCTTGTATCTACGAACGCCAGAATGCATAAAATTGACCTAAACGTCTCCTTTTCCTATTCTGAGTCGATTCTGCATGCTTTAAGTGTGTTTGGTGGCTCAGAACCATCAAATAACGTTGAAATATAGTTCAAATTCAATAAAAATCGACAAAAATACAGTTTCTAGCTAAAATTTGATGGTTTCGTTGCACTTTCCGAGCCCGTAGGGTATCTGAGTGGCTTAAAAGTACAAGAAAACACTTCAAAAGTGACGTTTCTGAAGAATTTTAACAGTTTTCTTGTATCTACGAACGCCAGAATGCATAAAATTGACCTAAACGTCTCCTTTTCCTATTCTGAGTCGGTTCTGCATGCTTTAAGTGTGTTTGGTGGCTCAGAACCATCAAAAAACGTTGAAATATAGTTCAAATTCAATAAAAATCGACAAAAATACAGTTTCTTGCTAAAATTTGATGGTTTCATTGCACTTTCCGAGCCCGTAGGGTATCTGAGTGGCTTAAAAGTACAAGAAAACACTTCAAAAGTGACGTTTCTGAAGAATTTTAACAGTTTTCTTGTATCTACGAACGCCAGAATGCATAAAATTGACCTAAACGTCTCCTTTTCCTATTCTGAGTCGATTCTGCATGCTTTAAGTGTGTTTGGTGGCTCAGAACCATCAAATAACGTTGAAATATAGTTCAAATTCAATAAAAATCGACAAAAATACAGTTTCTAGCTAAAATTTGATGGTTTCGTTGCACTTTCCGAGCCCGTAGGGTATCTGAGTGGCTTAAAAGTACAAGAAAACACTTCAAAAGTGACGTTTCTGAAGAATTTTAACAGTTTTCTTGTATCTACGAACGCCAGAATGCATAAAATTGACCTAAACGTCTCCTTTTCCTATTCTGAGTCGGTTCTGCATGCTTTAAGTGTGTTTGGTGGCTCAGAACCATCAAAAAACGTTGAAATATAGTTCAAATTCAATAAAAATCGACAAAAATACAGTTTCTTGCTAAAATTTGATGGTTTCATTGCACTTTCCGAGCCCGTAGGGTATCTGAGTGGCTTAAAAGTACAAGAAAACACTTCAAAAGTGACGTTTCTGAAGAATTTTAACAGTTTTCTTGTATCTACGAAAGCCAGAATGCATAAAATTGACCTAAACGTCTCCTTTTCCTATTCTGAGTCGGTTCTGCATGCTTTAAGTGTGTTTGGTGGCTCAGAACCATCAAAAAACGTTGAAATATAGTTCAAATTCAATAAAAATCGACAAAAATACAGTTTCTAGCTAAAATTTGATGGTTTCGTTGCACTTTCCGAGCCCGTAGGGTATCTGAGTGGCTTAAAAGTACAAGAAAACACTTCAAAAGTGACGTTTCTGAAGAATTTTAACAGTTTTCTTGTATCTACGAACGCCAGAATGCATAAAATTGACCTAAACGTCTCCTTTTTCTATTCTGAGTCGATTCTGCATGCTTTAAGTGTGTTTGGTGGTTCAGAACCATCAAAAAACTTTGAAATATAGTTCAAATTCAATAAAAATCGACAAAAATACAGTTTCTAGCTAAAATTTGATGGTTTCGTTGCACTTTCCAAGCCCGTAGGGTATCTGATTGGCTTAAAAGTACAAGAAAACACTTCAAAAGTGACGTTTCTGAAGAATTTTAACAGTTTTCTTGTATCTACGAACGCCAGAATGCATAAAATTGACCTAAACGTCTCCTTTTCCTATTCTGAGTCGATTCTGCATGCTTTAAGTGTGTTTGGTGGCTCAGAACCATCAAAAAACGTTGAAATATAGTTCAAATTCAATAAAAATCGACAAAAATACAGTTTCTAGCTAAAATTTGATGGTTTCGTTGCACTTTCCGAGCCCGTAGGGTATCTGAGTGGCTTAAAAGTACAAGAAAACACTTCAAAAGTGACGTTTCTGAAGAATTTTAACAGTTTTCTTGTATCTACGAACGCCAGAATGCATAAAATTGACCGAAACGTCTCCTTTTCCTATTCTGAGTCGATTCTGCATGCTTTAAGTGTGTTTGGTGGCTCAGAACCATCAAAAAACTTTGAAATATAGTTCAAATTCAATAAAAATCGACAAAAATACAGTTTCTAGCTAAAATTTGATGGTTTCGTTGCACTTTCCGAGCCCGTAGGGTATCTGAGTGGCTTAAAAGTACAAGAAAACACTTCAAAAGTGACGTTTCTGAAGAATTTTAACAGTTTTCTTGTATCTACGAACGCCAGAATGCATAAAATTGACCTAAACGTCTCCTTTTCCTATTCTGAGTCGATTCTGCATGCTTTAAGTGTGTTTGGTGGCTCAGAACCATCAAAAAACGTTGAAATATAGTTCAAATTCAATAAAAATCGACAAAAATACAGTTTCTAGCTAAAATTTGATGGTTTCGTTGCACTTTCCGAGACCGTAGGGTATCTGATTGGCTTAAAAGTACAAGAAAACACTTCAAAAGTGACGTTTCTGAAGAATTTTAACAGTTTTCTTGTATCTACGAACGCCAGAATGCATAAAATTGACCTAAACGTCTCCTTTTCCTATTCTGAGTCGATTGTGCATGCTTTAAGTGTGTTTGGTGGCTCAGAACCATCAAAAAACGTTGAAATATAGTTCAAATTCAATAAAAATCGACAAAAATACAGCTTCTAGCTAAAATTTGATGGTTTCGTTGCACTTTCCGAGCCCGTAGGGTATCTGATTGGCTTAAAAGTACAAGAAAACACTTCAAAAGTGACGTTTCTGAAGAATTTTAACAGTTTTCTTGTATCTACGAACGCCAGAATGCATAAAATTGACCTAAACGTCTCCTTTTCCTATTCTGAGTCGATTCTGCATGCTTTAAGTGTGTTTGGTGGCTCAGAACCATCAAAAAACGTTGAAATATAGTTCAAATTTAATAAAAATCGACAAAAATACAGTTTCTAGCTAAAATTTGATGGTTTCGTTGCACTTTCCGAGCCCGTAGATATAGTTCAAATTCAATAAAAATCGACAAAAATACAGTTTCTAGCTAAAATTTGATGGTTTCGTTGCACTTTCCGAGCCCGTAGGGTATCTGAGTGGCTTAAAAGTACAAGAAAACACTTCAAAAGTGACGTTTCTGAAGAATTTTAACAGTTTTCTTGTATCTACGAACGCCAGAATGCATAAAATTGACCTAAACGTCTCCTTTTCCTATTCTGAGTCGATTCTGCATGCTTTAAGTGTGTTTGGTGGCTCAGAACCATCAAAAAACGTTGAAATATAGTTCAAATTCAATAAAAATCGACAAAAATACAGTTTCTAGCTAAAATTTGATGGTTTCGTTGCACTTTCCGAGCCCGTAGGGTATCTGAGTGGCTTAAAAGTACAAGAAAACACTTCAAAAGTGACATTTCTGAAGAATTTTAACAGTTTTCTTGTATCTACGAACGCCAGAATGCATAAAATTGACCTAAACGTCTCCTTTTCATATTCTGAGTCGATTCTGCATGCTTTAAGTGTGCTTGGTGGCTCAGAACCATCAAAAAACGTTGAAATATAGTTCAAATTCAATAAAAATCGACAAAAATACAGTTTCTAGCTAAAATTTGATGGTTTCGTTGCACTTTCCGAGCCCGTAGGGTACCTGAGTGGCTTAAAAGTACAAGAAAACACTTCAAAAGTGACGTTTCTGAAGAATTTTAACAGTTTTCTTGTATCTACGAAAGCCAGAATGCATAAAATTGACCTAAACGTCTCCTTTTCCTATTCTGAGTCGGTTCTGCATGCTTTAAGTGTGTTTGGTGGCTCAGAACCATCAAAAAACGTTGAAATATAGTTCAAATTCAATAAAAATCGACAAAAATACAGTTTCTAGCTAAAATTTGATGGTTTCGTTGCACTTTCCGAGCCCGTAGGGTATCTGAGTGGCTTAAAAGTACAAGAAAACACTTCAAAAGTGACGTTTCTGAAGAATTTTAACAGTTTTCTTGTATCTACGAACGCCAGAATGCATAAAATTGACCTAAACGTCTCCTTTTCCTATTCTGAGTCGATTCTGCATGCTTTAAGTGTGTTTGGTGGCTCAGAACCATCAAAAAACTTTGAAATATAGTTCAAATTCAATAAAAATCGACAAAAATACAGTTTCTAGCTAAAATTTGATGGTTTCGTTGCACTTTCCGAGCCCGTAGGGTATCTGAGTGGCTTAAAAGTACAAGAAAACACTTCAAAAGTGACGTTTCTGAAGAATTTTAACAGTTTTCTTGTATCTACGAACGCCAGAATGCATAAAATTGACCTAAACGTCTCCTTTTTCTATTCTGAGTCGATTCTGCATGCTTTAAGTGTGTTTGGTGGTTCAGAACCATCAAAAAACTTTGAAATATAGTTCAAATTCAATAAAAATCGACAAAAATACAGTTTCTAGCTAAAATTTGATGGTTTCGTTGCACTTTCCAAGCCCGTAGGGTATCTGATTGGCTTAAAAGTACAAGAAAACACTTCAAAAGTGACGTTTCTGAAGAATTTTAACAGTTTTCTTGTATCTACGAACGCCAGAATGCATAAAATTGACCTAAACGTCTCCTTTTCCTATTCTGAGTCGATTCTGCATGCTTTAAGTGTGTTTGGTGGCTCAGAACCATCAAAAAACGTTGAAATATAGTTCAAATTCAATAAAAATCGACAAAAATACAGTTTCTAGCTAAAATTTGATGGTTTCGTTGCACTTTCCGAGCCCGTAGGGTATCTGAGTGGCTTAAAAGTACAAGAAAACACTTCAAAAGTGACGTTTCTGAAGAATTTTAACAGTTTTCTTGTATCTACGAACGCCAGAATGCATAAAATTGACCGAAACGTCTCCTTTTCCTATTCTGAGTCGATTCTGCATGCTTTAAGTGTGTTTGGTGGCTCAGAACCATCAAAAAACTTTGAAATATAGTTCAAATTCAATAAAAATCGACAAAAATACAGTTTCTAGCTAAAATTTGATGGTTTCGTTGCACTTTCCGAGCCCGTAGGGTATCTGAGTGGCTTAAAAGTACAAGAAAACACTTCAAAAGTGACGTTTCTGAAGAATTTTAACAGTTTTCTTGTATCTACGAACGCCAGAATGCATAAAATTGACCTAAACGTCTCCTTTTCCTATTCTGAGTCGGTTCTGCATGCTTCAAGTGTGTTTGGTGGCTCAGAACCATCAAAAAACGCTGAAATATAGTTCAAATTCAATAAAAATCGACAAAAATACAGTTTCTAGCTAAAATTTGATGGTTTCGTTGCACTTTCCGAGCCCGTAGTGTATCTGAGTGGCTTAAAAGTACAAGAAAACACTTCAAAAGTGACGTTTCTGAAGAATTTGAACAGTTTTCTTGTATCTACGAACGCCAGAATGCATAAAATTGACCTAAACGTCTCCTTTTCCTATTCTGAGTCGATTCTGCATGCTTTAAGTGTGTTTGGTGGCTCAGAACCATCAAAAAACGTTGAAATATAGTTCAAATTCAATAAAAATCGACAAAAATACAGTTTCTAGCTAAAATTTGATGGTTTCGTTGCACTTTCCGAGCCCGTAGGGTATCTGATTGGCTTAAAAGTACAAGAAAACACTTCAAAAGTGACGTTTCTGAAGAATTTTAACAGTTTTCTTGTATCTACGAACGCCAGAATGCATAAAATTGACCTAAACGAAACCATCAAATTTTAGCTAGAAACTGTATTTTTGTCGATTTTTATTGAATTTGAACTATATTTCAACGTTTTTTGATGGTTCTGAGCCACCAAACACACTTAAAGCATGCAGAATCGACTCAGAATAGGAAAAGGAGACGTTTAGGTCAATTTTATGCATTCTGGCGTTCGTAGATACAAGAAAACTGTTAAAATTCTTCAGAAACGTCACTTTTGAAGTGTTTTCTTGTACTTTTAAGCCAATCAGATACCCTACGGGCTTGGAAAGTGCAACGAAACCATCAAATTTTAGCTAGAAACTGTATTTTTGTCGATTTTTATTGAATTTGAACTATATTTCAACGTTTTTTGATGGTTCTGAGCCACCAAACACACTTAAAGCATGCAGAATCGACTCAGAATAGGAAAAGGAGACGTTTAGGTCAATTTTATGCATTCTGGCGTTCGTAGATACAAGAAAACTGTTAAAATTCTTCAGAAACGTCACTTTTGAAGTGTTTTCTTGTACTTTTAAGCCAATCAGATACCCTACGGGCTCGGAAAGTGCAACGAAACCATCAAATTTTAGCTAGAAACTGTATTTTTGTCGATTTTTATTGAATTTGAACTATATTTCAACGTTTTTTGATGGTTCTGAGCCACCAAACACACTTAAAGCATGCAGAATCGACTCAGAATAGGAAAAGGAGACGTTTAGGTCAATTTTATGCATTCTGGCGTTCGTAGATACAAGAAAACTGTTAAAATTCTTCAGAAACGTCACTTTTGAAGTGTTTTCTTGTACTTTTAAGCCAATCAGATACCCAACGGGCTCGGAAAGTGCAACGAAACCATCAAATTTTAGCTAGAAACTGTATTTTTGTCGATTTTTATTGAATTTGAACTATATTTCAACGTTTTTTGATGGTTCTGAGCCACCAAACACACTTAAAGCATGCAGAATCTACTCAGAATAGGAAAAGGAGACGTTTAGGTCAATTTTATGCATTCTGGCGTTCGTAGATACAAGAAAACTGTTAAAATTCTTCAGAAACGTCACTTTTGAAGTGTTTTCTTGTACTTTTAAGCTAATCAGATACCCTACGGGCTCGGAAAGTGCAACGAAACCATCAAATTTTAGCTAGAAACTGTATTTTTGTCGATTTTTATTGAATTTGAACTATATTTCAACGTTTTTTGATGGTTCTGAGCCACCAAACACACTTAAAGCATGCAGAATCGACCCAGAATAGGAAAAGGAGACGTTTAGGTCAATTTTATGCATTCTGGCGTTCGTAGATACAAGAAAACTGTTAAAATTCTTCAGAAACGTCACTTTTGAAGTGTTTTCTTGTACTTTTAAGCCAATCAGATACCCTACGGGCTCGGAAAGTGCAACGAAACCATCAAATTTTAGCTAGAAACTGTATTTTTGTCGATTTTTATTGAATTTGAACTATATTTCAACGTTTTTTGATGGTTCTGAGCCACCAAACACACTTAAAGCATGCAGAATCGACTCAGAATAGGAAAAGGAGATGTTTAGGTCAATTTTATGCATTCTGGCGTTCGTAGATACAAGAAAACTGTTAAAATTCTTCAGAAACGTCACTTTTGAAGTGTTTTCTTGTACTTTTAAGCCACTCAGATATTCTACGGGCTCGGAAAGTGCAACGAAACCATCAAATTTTAGCTAGAAACTGTATTTTTGTCGATTTTTATTGAATTTGAACTATATTTCAAAGTTTTTTGATGTGTATCTGAGTGGCTTAAAAGTACAAGAAAACACTTCAAAAGTGACGTTTCTGAAGAATTTTAACAGTTTTCTTGTATCTACGAACGCCAGAATGCATAAAATTGACCTAAACGTCTCCTTTTCCTATTCTGAGTCGATTCTGCATGCTTTAAGTGTGTTTGGTGGCTCAGAACCATCAAAAAACTTTGAAATATAGTTCAAATTCAATAAAAATCGACAAAAATACAGTTTCTAGCTAAAATTTGATGGTTTCGTTGCACTTTCCGAGCCCGTAGGATATCTGAGTGGCTTAAAAGTACAAGAAAACACTTCAAAAGTGACGCTTCTGAAGAATTTTAACAGTTTTCTTGTATCTACGAACGCCAGAATGCATAAAATTGACCTAAACGTCTCCTTTTCCTATTCTGAGTCGATTCTGCATGCTTTAAGTGTGTTTGGTGGCTCAGAACCATCAAATAACGTTGAAATATAGTTCAAATTCAATAAAAATCGACAAAAATACAGTTTCTAGCTAAAATTTGATGGTTTCGTTGCACTTTCCGAGCCCGTAGGGTATCTGAGTGGCTTAAAAGTACAAGAAAACACTTCAAAAGTGACGTTTCTGAAGAATTTTAACAGTTTTCTTGTATCTACGAACGCCAGAATGCATAAAATTGACCTAAACGTCTCCTTTTCCTATTCTGAGTCGGTTCTGCATGCTTTAAGTGTGTTTGGTGGCTCAGAACCATCAAAAAACGTTGAAATATAGTTCAAATTCAATAAAAATCGACAAAAATACAGTTTCTTGCTAAAATTTGATGGTTTCATTGCACTTTCCGAGCCCGTAGGGTATCTGAGTGGCTTAAAAGTACAAGAAAACACTTCAAAAGTGACGTTTCTGAAGAATTTTAACAGTTTTCTTGTATCTACGAACGCCAGAATGCATAAAATTGACCTAAACGTCTCCTTTTCCTATTCTGAGTCGATTCTGCATGCTTTAAGTGTGTTTGGTGGCTCAGAACCATCAAATAACGTTGAAATATAGTTCAAATTCAATAAAAATCGACAAAAATACAGTTTCTAGCTAAAATTTGATGGTTTCGTTGCACTTTCCGAGCCCGTAGGGTATCTGAGTGGCTTAAAAGTACAAGAAAACACTTCAAAAGTGACGTTTCTGAAGAATTTTAACAGTTTTCTTGTATCTACGAACGCCAGAATGCATAAAATTGACCTAAACGTCTCCTTTTCCTATTCTGAGTCGGTTCTGCATGCTTTAAGTGTGTTTGGTGGCTCAGAACCATCAAAAAACGTTGAAATATAGTTCAAATTCAATAAAAATCGACAAAAATACAGTTTCTTGCTAAAATTTGATGGTTTCATTGCACTTTCCGAGCCCGTAGGGTATCTGAGTGGCTTAAAAGTACAAGAAAACACTTCAAAAGTGACGTTTCTGAAGAATTTTAACAGTTTTCTTGTATCTACGAAAGCCAGAATGCATAAAATTGACCTAAACGTCTCCTTTTCCTATTCTGAGTCGGTTCTGCATGCTTTAAGTGTGTTTGGTGGCTCAGAACCATCAAAAAACGTTGAAATATAGTTCAAATTCAATAAAAATCGACAAAAATACAGTTTCTAGCTAAAATTTGATGGTTTCGTTGCACTTTCCGAGCCCGTAGGGTATCTGAGTGGCTTAAAAGTACAAGAAAACACTTCAAAAGTGACGTTTCTGAAGAATTTTAACAGTTTTCTTGTATCTACGAACGCCAGAATGCATAAAATTGACCTAAACGTCTCCTTTTTCTATTCTGAGTCGATTCTGCATGCTTTAAGTGTGTTTGGTGGTTCAGAACCATCAAAAAACTTTGAAATATAGTTCAAATTCAATAAAAATCGACAAAAATACAGTTTCTAGCTAAAATTTGATGGTTTCGTTGCACTTTCCAAGCCCGTAGGGTATCTGATTGGCTTAAAAGTACAAGAAAACACTTCAAAAGTGACGTTTCTGAAGAATTTTAACAGTTTTCTTGTATCTACGAACGCCAGAATGCATAAAATTGACCTAAACGTCTCCTTTTCCTATTCTGAGTCGATTCTGCATGCTTTAAGTGTGTTTGGTGGCTCAGAACCATCAAAAAACGTTGAAATATAGTTCAAATTCAATAAAAATCGACAAAAATACAGTTTCTAGCTAAAATTTGATGGTTTCGTTGCACTTTCCGAGCCCGTAGGGTATCTGAGTGGCTTAAAAGTACAAGAAAACACTTCAAAAGTGACGTTTCTGAAGAATTTTAACAGTTTTCTTGTATCTACGAACGCCAGAATGCATAAAATTGACCGAAACGTCTCCTTTTCCTATTCTGAGTCGATTCTGCATGCTTTAAGTGTGTTTGGTGGCTCAGAACCATCAAAAAACTTTGAAATATAGTTCAAATTCAATAAAAATCGACAAAAATACAGTTTCTAGCTAAAATTTGATGGTTTCGTTGCACTTTCCGAGCCCGTAGGGTATCTGAGTGGCTTAAAAGTACAAGAAAACACTTCAAAAGTGACGTTTCTGAAGAATTTTAACAGTTTTCTTGTATCTACGAACGCCAGAATGCATAAAATTGACCTAAACGTCTCCTTTTCCTATTCTGAGTCGATTCTGCATGCTTTAAGTGTGTTTGGTGGCTCAGAACCATCAAAAAACGTTGAAATATAGTTCAAATTCAATAAAAATCGACAAAAATACAGTTTCTAGCTAAAATTTGATGGTTTCGTTGCACTTTCCGAGACCGTAGGGTATCTGATTGGCTTAAAAGTACAAGAAAACACTTCAAAAGTGACGTTTCTGAAGAATTTTAACAGTTTTCTTGTATCTACGAACGCCAGAATGCATAAAATTGACCTAAACGTCTCCTTTTCCTATTCTGAGTCGATTGTGCATGCTTTAAGTGTGTTTGGTGGCTCAGAACCATCAAAAAACGTTGAAATATAGTTCAAATTCAATAAAAATCGACAAAAATACAGCTTCTAGCTAAAATTTGATGGTTTCGTTGCACTTTCCGAGCCCGTAGGGTATCTGATTGGCTTAAAAGTACAAGAAAACACTTCAAAAGTGACGTTTCTGAAGAATTTTAACAGTTTTCTTGTATCTACGAACGCCAGAATGCATAAAATTGACCTAAACGTCTCCTTTTCCTATTCTGAGTCGATTCTGCATGCTTTAAGTGTGTTTGGTGGCTCAGAACCATCAAAAAACGTTGAAATATAGTTCAAATTTAATAAAAATCGACAAAAATACAGTTTCTAGCTAAAATTTGATGGTTTCGTTGCACTTTCCGAGCCCGTAGATATAGTTCAAATTCAATAAAAATCGACAAAAATACAGTTTCTAGCTAAAATTTGATGGTTTCGTTGCACTTTCCGAGCCCGTAGGGTATCTGAGTGGCTTAAAAGTACAAGAAAACACTTCAAAAGTGACGTTTCTGAAGAATTTTAACAGTTTTCTTGTATCTACGAACGCCAGAATGCATAAAATTGACCTAAACGTCTCCTTTTCCTATTCTGAGTCGATTCTGCATGCTTTAAGTGTGTTTGGTGGCTCAGAACCATCAAAAAACGTTGAAATATAGTTCAAATTCAATAAAAATCGACAAAAATACAGTTTCTAGCTAAAATTTGATGGTTTCGTTGCACTTTCCGAGCCCGTAGGGTATCTGAGTGGCTTAAAAGTACAAGAAAACACTTCAAAAGTGACATTTCTGAAGAATTTTAACAGTTTTCTTGTATCTACGAACGCCAGAATGCATAAAATTGACCTAAACGTCTCCTTTTCATATTCTGAGTCGATTCTGCATGCTTTAAGTGTGCTTGGTGGCTCAGAACCATCAAAAAACGTTGAAATATAGTTCAAATTCAATAAAAATCGACAAAAATACAGTTTCTAGCTAAAATTTGATGGTTTCGTTGCACTTTCCGAGCCCGTAGGGTACCTGAGTGGCTTAAAAGTACAAGAAAACACTTCAAAAGTGACGTTTCTGAAGAATTTTAACAGTTTTCTTGTATCTACGAAAGCCAGAATGCATAAAATTGACCTAAACGTCTCCTTTTCCTATTCTGAGTCGGTTCTGCATGCTTTAAGTGTGTTTGGTGGCTCAGAACCATCAAAAAACGTTGAAATATAGTTCAAATTCAATAAAAATCGACAAAAATACAGTTTCTAGCTAAAATTTGATGGTTTCGTTGCACTTTCCGAGCCCGTAGGGTATCTGAGTGGCTTAAAAGTACAAGAAAACACTTCAAAAGTGACGTTTCTGAAGAATTTTAACAGTTTTCTTGTATCTACGAACGCCAGAATGCATAAAATTGACCTAAACGTCTCCTTTTCCTATTCTGAGTCGATTCTGCATGCTTTAAGTGTGTTTGGTGGCTCAGAACCATCAAAAAACTTTGAAATATAGTTCAAATTCAATAAAAATCGACAAAAATACAGTTTCTAGCTAAAATTTGATGGTTTCGTTGCACTTTCCGAGCCCGTAGGGTATCTGAGTGGCTTAAAAGTACAAGAAAACACTTCAAAAGTGACGTTTCTGAAGAATTTTAACAGTTTTCTTGTATCTACGAACGCCAGAATGCATAAAATTGACCTAAACGTCTCCTTTTTCTATTCTGAGTCGATTCTGCATGCTTTAAGTGTGTTTGGTGGTTCAGAACCATCAAAAAACTTTGAAATATAGTTCAAATTCAATAAAAATCGACAAAAATACAGTTTCTAGCTAAAATTTGATGGTTTCGTTGCACTTTCCAAGCCCGTAGGGTATCTGATTGGCTTAAAAGTACAAGAAAACACTTCAAAAGTGACGTTTCTGAAGAATTTTAACAGTTTTCTTGTATCTACGAACGCCAGAATGCATAAAATTGACCTAAACGTCTCCTTTTCCTATTCTGAGTCGATTCTGCATGCTTTAAGTGTGTTTGGTGGCTCAGAACCATCAAAAAACGTTGAAATATAGTTCAAATTCAATAAAAATCGACAAAAATACAGTTTCTAGCTAAAATTTGATGGTTTCGTTGCACTTTCCGAGCCCGTAGGGTATCTGAGTGGCTTAAAAGTACAAGAAAACACTTCAAAAGTGACGTTTCTGAAGAATTTTAACAGTTTTCTTGTATCTACGAACGCCAGAATGCATAAAATTGACCGAAACGTCTCCTTTTCCTATTCTGAGTCGATTCTGCATGCTTTAAGTGTGTTTGGTGGCTCAGAACCATCAAAAAACTTTGAAATATAGTTCAAATTCAATAAAAATCGACAAAAATACAGTTTCTAGCTAAAATTTGATGGTTTCGTTGCACTTTCCGAGCCCGTAGGGTATCTGAGTGGCTTAAAAGTACAAGAAAACACTTCAAAAGTGACGTTTCTGAAGAATTTTAACAGTTTTCTTGTATCTACGAACGCCAGAATGCATAAAATTGACCTAAACGTCTCCTTTTCCTATTCTGAGTCGGTTCTGCATGCTTCAAGTGTGTTTGGTGGCTCAGAACCATCAAAAAACGCTGAAATATAGTTCAAATTCAATAAAAATCGACAAAAATACAGTTTCTAGCTAAAATTTGATGGTTTCGTTGCACTTTCCGAGCCCGTAGTGTATCTGAGTGGCTTAAAAGTACAAGAAAACACTTCAAAAGTGACGTTTCTGAAGAATTTGAACAGTTTTCTTGTATCTACGAACGCCAGAATGCATAAAATTGACCTAAACGTCTCCTTTTCCTATTCTGAGTCGATTCTGCATGCTTTAAGTGTGTTTGGTGGCTCAGAACCATCAAAAAACGTTGAAATATAGTTCAAATTCAATAAAAATCGACAAAAATACAGTTTCTAGCTAAAATTTGATGGTTTCGTTGCACTTTCCGAGCCCGTAGGGTATCTGATTGGCTTAAAAGTACAAGAAAACACTTCAAAAGTGACGTTTCTGAAGAATTTTAACAGTTTTCTTGTATCTACGAACGCCAGAATGCATAAAATTGACCTAAACGAAACCATCAAATTTTAGCTAGAAACTGTATTTTTGTCGATTTTTATTGAATTTGAACTATATTTCAACGTTTTTTGATGGTTCTGAGCCACCAAACACACTTAAAGCATGCAGAATCGACTCAGAATAGGAAAAGGAGACGTTTAGGTCAATTTTATGCATTCTGGCGTTCGTAGATACAAGAAAACTGTTAAAATTCTTCAGAAACGTCACTTTTGAAGTGTTTTCTTGTACTTTTAAGCCAATCAGATACCCTACGGGCTTGGAAAGTGCAACGAAACCATCAAATTTTAGCTAGAAACTGTATTTTTGTCGATTTTTATTGAATTTGAACTATATTTCAACGTTTTTTGATGGTTCTGAGCCACCAAACACACTTAAAGCATGCAGAATCGACTCAGAATAGGAAAAGGAGACGTTTAGGTCAATTTTATGCATTCTGGCGTTCGTAGATACAAGAAAACTGTTAAAATTCTTCAGAAACGTCACTTTTGAAGTGTTTTCTTGTACTTTTAAGCCAATCAGATACCCTACGGGCTCGGAAAGTGCAACGAAACCATCAAATTTTAGCTAGAAACTGTATTTTTGTCGATTTTTATTGAATTTGAACTATATTTCAACGTTTTTTGATGGTTCTGAGCCACCAAACACACTTAAAGCATGCAGAATCGACTCAGAATAGGAAAAGGAGACGTTTAGGTCAATTTTATGCATTCTGGCGTTCGTAGATACAAGAAAACTGTTAAAATTCTTCAGAAACGTCACTTTTGAAGTGTTTTCTTGTACTTTTAAGCCAATCAGATACCCAACGGGCTCGGAAAGTGCAACGAAACCATCAAATTTTAGCTAGAAACTGTATTTTTGTCGATTTTTATTGAATTTGAACTATATTTCAACGTTTTTTGATGGTTCTGAGCCACCAAACACACTTAAAGCATGCAGAATCTACTCAGAATAGGAAAAGGAGACGTTTAGGTCAATTTTATGCATTCTGGCGTTCGTAGATACAAGAAAACTGTTAAAATTCTTCAGAAACGTCACTTTTGAAGTGTTTTCTTGTACTTTTAAGCTAATCAGATACCCTACGGGCTCGGAAAGTGCAACGAAACCATCAAATTTTAGCTAGAAACTGTATTTTTGTCGATTTTTATTGAATTTGAACTATATTTCAACGTTTTTTGATGGTTCTGAGCCACCAAACACACTTAAAGCATGCAGAATCGACCCAGAATAGGAAAAGGAGACGTTTAGGTCAATTTTATGCATTCTGGCGTTCGTAGATACAAGAAAACTGTTAAAATTCTTCAGAAACGTCACTTTTGAAGTGTTTTCTTGTACTTTTAAGCCAATCAGATACCCTACGGGCTCGGAAAGTGCAACGAAACCATCAAATTTTAGCTAGAAACTGTATTTTTGTCGATTTTTATTGAATTTGAACTATATTTCAACGTTTTTTGATGGTTCTGAGCCACCAAACACACTTAAAGCATGCAGAATCGACTCAGAATAGGAAAAGGAGACGTTTAGGTCAATTTTATGCATTCTGGCGTTCGTAGATACAAGAAAACTGTTCAAATTCTTCAGAAACGTCACTTTTGAAGTGTTTTCTTGTACTTTTAAGCCACTCAGATACACTACGGGCTCGGAAAGTGCAACGAAACCATCAAATTTTAGCTAGAAACTGTATTTTTGTCGATTTTTATTGAATTTGAACTATATTTCAGCGTTTTTTGATGGTTCTGAGCCACCAAACACACTTGAAGCATGCAGAACCGACTCAGAATAGGAAAAGGAGACGTTTAGGTCAATTTTATGCATTCTGGCGTTCGTAGATACAAGAAAACTGTTAAAATTCTTCAGAAACGTCACTTTTGAAGTGTTTTCTTGTACTTTTAAGCCACTCAGATACCCTACGGGCTCGGAAAGTGCAACGAAACCATCAAATTTTAGCTAGAAACTGTATTTTTGTCGATTTTTATTGAATTTGAACTATATTTCAAAGTTTTTTGATGGTTCTGAGCCACCAAACACACTTAAAGCATGCAGAATCGACTCAGAATAGGAAAAGGAGACGTTTCGGTCAATTTTATGCATTCTGGCGTTCGTAGATACAAGAAAACTGTTAAAATTCTTCAGAAACGTCACTTTTGAAGTGTTTTCTTGTACTTTTAAGCCACTCAGATACCCTACGGGCTCGGAAAGTGCAACGAAACCATCAAATTTTAGCTAGAAACTGTATTTTTGTCGATTTTTATTGAATTTGAACTATATTTCAACGTTTTTTGATGGTTCTGAGCCACCAAACACACTTAAAGCATGCAGAATCGACTCAGAATAGGAAAAGGAGACGTTTAGGTCAATTTTATGCATTCTGGCGTTCGTAGATACAAGAAAACTGTTAAAATTCTTCAGAAACGTCACTTTTGAAGTGTTTTCTTGTACTTTTAAGCCAATCAGATACCCTACGGGCTTGGAAAGTGCAACGAAACCATCAAATTTTAGCTAGAAACTGTATTTTTGTCGATTTTTATTGAATTTGAACTATATTTCAAAGTTTTTTGATGGTTCTGAACCACCAAACACACTTAAAGCATGCAGAATCGACTCAGAATAGAAAAAGGAGACGTTTAGGTCAATTTTATGCATTCTGGCGTTCGTAGATACAAGAAAACTGTTAAAATTCTTCAGAAACGTCACTTTTGAAGTGTTTTCTTGTACTTTTAAGCCACTCAGATACCCTACGGGCTCGGAAAGTGCAACGAAACCATCAAATTTTAGCTAGAAACTGTATTTTTGTCGATTTTTATTGAATTTGAACTATATTTCAAAGTTTTTTGATGGTTCTGAGCCACCAAACACACTTAAAGCATGCAGAATCGACTCAGAATAGGAAAAGGAGACGTTTAGGTCAATTTTATGCATTCTGGCGTTCGTAGATACAAGAAAACTGTTAAAATTCTTCAGAAACGTCACTTTTGAAGTGTTTTCATGTACTTTTAAGCCACTCAGATACCCTACGGGCTCGGAAAGTGCAACGAAACCATCAAATTTTAGCTAGAAACTGTATTTTTGTCGATTTTTATTGAATTTGAACTATATTTCAACGTTTTTTGATGGTTCTGAGCCACCAAACACACTTAAAGCATGCAGAACCGACTCAGAATAGGAAAAGGAGACGTTTAGGTCAATTTTATGCATTCTGGCTTTCTTAGATACAAGAAAACTGTTAAAATTCTTCAGAAACGTCACTTTTGAAGTGTTTTCTTGTACTTTTAAGCCACTCAGGTACCCTACGGGCTCGGAAAGTGCAACGAAACCATCAAATTTTAGCTAGAAACTGTATTTTTGTCGATTTTTATTGAATTTGAACTATATTTCAACGTTTTTTGATGGTTCTGAGCCACCAAGCACACTTAAAGCATGCAGAATCGACTCAGAATATGAAAAGGAGACGTTTAGGTCAATTTTATGCATTCTGGCGTTCGTAGATACAAGAAAACTGTTAAAATTCTTCAGAAATGTCACTTTTGAAGTGTTTTCTTGTACTTTTAAGCCACTCAGATACCCTACGGGCTCGGAAAGTGCAACGAAACCATCAAATTTTAGCTAGAAACTGTATTTTTGTCGATTTTTATTGAATTTGAACTATATTTCAACGTTTTTTGATGGTTCTGAGCCACCAAACACACTTAAAGCATGCAGAATCGACTCAGAATAGGAAAAGGAGACGTTTAGGTCAATTTTATGCATTCTGGCGTTCGTAGATACAAGAAAACTGTTAAAATTCTTCAGAAACGTCACTTTTGAAGTGTTTTCTTGTACTTTTAAGCCACTCAGATACCCTACGGGCTCGGAAAGTGCAACGAAACCATCAAATTTTAGCTAGAAACTGTATTTTTGTCGATTTTTATTGAATTTGAACTATATCTACGGGCTCGGAAAGTGCAACGAAACCATCAAATTTTAGCTAGAAACTGTATTTTTGTCGATTTTTATTGAATTTGAACTATATTTCAACGTTTTTTGACGGTTCTGAGCCACCAAACACACTTAAAGCATGCAGAATCGACTCAGAATAGGAAAAGGAGACGTTTAGGTCAATTTTATGCATTCTGGCGTTCGTAGATACAAGAAAACTGTTAAAATTCTTCAGAAACGTCACTTTTGAAGTGTTTTCTTGTACTTTTAAGCCAATCAGATACCCTACGGGCTCGGAAAGTGCAACGAAACCATCAAATTTTAGCTAGAAGCTGTATTTTTGTCGATTTTTATTGAATTTGAACTATATTTCAACGTTTTTTGATGGTTCTGAGCCACCAAACACACTTAAAGCATGCACAATCGACTCAGAATAGGAAAAGGAGACGTTTAGGTCAATTTTATGCATTCTGGCGTTCGTAGATACAAGAAAACTGTTAAAATTCTTCAGAAACGTCACTTTTGAAGTGTTTTCTTGTACTTTTAAGCCAATCAGATACCCTACGGTCTCGGAAAGTGCAACGAAACCATCAAATTTTAGCTAGAAACTGTATTTTTGTCGATTTTTATTGAATTTGAACTATATTTCAACGTTTTTTGATGGTTCTGAGCCACCAAACACACTTAAAGCATGCAGAATCGACTCAGAATAGGAAAAGGAGACGTTTAGGTCAATTTTATGCATTCTGGCGTTCGTAGATACAAGAAAACTGTTAAAATTCTTCAGAAACGTCACTTTTGAAGTGTTTTCTTGTACTTTTAAGCCACTCAGATACCCTACGGGCTCGGAAAGTGCAACGAAACCATCAAATTTTAGCTAGAAACTGTATTTTTGTCGATTTTTATTGAATTTGAACTATATTTCAAAGTTTTTTGATGGTTCTGAGCCACCAAACACACTTAAAGCATGCAGAATCGACTCAGAATAGGAAAAGGAGACGTTTCGGTCAATTTTATGCATTCTGGCGTTCGTAGATACAAGAAAACTGTTAAAATTCTTCAGAAACGTCACTTTTGAAGTGTTTTCTTGTACTTTTAAGCCACTCAGATACCCTACGGGCTCGGAAAGTGCAACGAAACCATCAAATTTTAGCTAGAAACTGTATTTTTGTCGATTTTTATTGAATTTGAACTATATTTCAACGTTTTTTGATGGTTCTGAGCCACCAAACACACTTAAAGCATGCAGAATCGACTCAGAATAGGAAAAGGAGACGTTTAGGTCAATTTTATGCATTCTGGCGTTCGTAGATACAAGAAAACTGTTAAAATTCTTCAGAAACGTCACTTTTGAAGTGTTGTCTTGTACTTTTAAGCCAATCAGATACCCTACGGGCTTGGAAAGTGCAACGAAACCATCAAATTTTAGCTAGAAACTGTATTTTTGTCGATTTTTATTGAATTTGAACTATATTTCAAAGTTTTTTGATGGTTCTGAACCACCAAACACACTTAAAGCATGCAGAATCGACTCAGAATAGAAAAAGGAGACGTTTAGGTCAATTTTATGCATTCTGGCGTTCGTAGATACAAGAAAACTGTTAAAATTCTTCAGAAACGTCACTTTTGAAGTGTTTTCTTGTACTTTTAAGCCACTCAGATACCCTACGGGCTCGGAAAGTGCAATGAAACCATCAAATTTTAGCAAGAAACTGTATTTTTGTCGATTTTTATTGAATTTGAACTATATTTCAACGTTTTTTGATGGTTCTGAGCCACCAAACACACTTAAAGCATGCAGAACCGACTCAGAATAGGAAAAGGAGACGTTTAGGTCAATTTTATGCATTCTGGCGTTCGTAGATACAAGAAAACTGTTAAAATTCTTCAGAAACGTCACTTTTGAAGTGTTTTCTTGTACTTTTAAGCCACTCAGATACCCTACGGGCTCGGAAAGTGCAACGAAACCATCAAATTTTAGCTAGAAACTGTATTTTTGTCGATTTTTATTGAATTTGAACTATATTTCAACGTTATTTGATGGTTCTGAGCCACCAAACACACTTAAAGCATGCAGAATCGACTCAGAATAGGAAAAGGAGACGTTTAGGTCAATTTTATGCATTCTGGCGTTCGTAGATACAAGAAAACTGTTAAAATTCTTCAGAAACGTCACTTTTGAAGTGTTTTCTTGTACTTTTAAGCCACTCAGATACCCTACGGGCTCGGAAAGTGCAATGAAACCATCAAATTTTAGCAAGAAACTGTATTTTTGTCGATTTTTATTGAATTTGAACTATATTTCAACGTTTTTTGATGGTTCTGAGCCACCAAACACACTTAAAGCATGCAGAACCGACTCAGAATAGGAAAAGGAGACGTTTAGGTCAATTTTATGCATTCTGGCGTTCGTAGATACAAGAAAACTGTTAAAATTCTTCAGAAACGTCACTTTTGAAGTGTTTTCTTGTACTTTTAAGCCACTCAGATACCCTACGGGCTCGGAAAGTGCAACGAAACCATCAAATTTTAGCTAGAAACTGTATTTTTGTCGATTTTTATTGAATTTGAACTATATTTCAACGTTATTTGATGGTTCTGAGCCACCAAACACACTTAAAGCATGCAGAATCGACTCAGAATAGGAAAAGGAGACGTTTAGGTCAATTTTATGCATTCTGGCGTTCGTAGATACAAGAAAACTGTTAAAATTCTTCAGAAGCGTCACTTTTGAAGTGTTTTCTTGTACTTTTAAGCCACTCAGATATCCTACGGGCTCGGAAAGTGCAACGAAACCATCAAATTTTAGCTAGAAACTGTATTTTTGTCGATTTTTATTGAATTTGAACTATATTTCAAAGTTTTTTGATGGTTCTGAGCCACCAAACACACTTAAAGCATGCAGAATCGACTCAGAATAGGAAAAGGAGACGTTTAGGTCAATTTTATGCATTCTGGCGTTCGTAGATACAAGAAAACTGTTAAAATTCTTCAGAAACGTCACTTTTGAAGTGTTTTCTTGTACTTTTAAGCCACTCAGATACACATCAAAAAACTTTGAAATATAGTTCAAATTCAATAAAAATCGACAAAAATACAGTTTCTAGCTAAAATTTGATGGTTTCGTTGCACTTTCCGAGCCCGTAGAATATCTGAGTGGCTTAAAAGTACAAGAAAACACTTCAAAAGTGACGTTTCTGAAGAATTTTAACAGTTTTCTTGTATCTACGAACGCCAGAATGCATAAAATTGACCTAAACGTCTCCTTTTCCTATTCTGAGTCGATTCTGCATGCTTTAAGTGTGTTTGGTGGCTCAGAACCATCAAAAAACGTTGAAATATAGTTCAAATTCAATAAAAATCGACAAAAATACAGTTTCTAGCTAAAATTTGATGGTTTCGTTGCACTTTCCGAGCCCGTAGGGTATCTGAGTGGCTTAAAAGTACAAGAAAACACTTCAAAAGTGACGTTTCTGAAGAATTTTAACAGTTTTCTTGTATCTACGAACGCCAGAATGCATAAAATTGACCTAAACGTCTCCTTTTCCTATTCTGAGTCGATTCTGCATGCTTTAAGTGTGTTTGGTGGCTCAGAACCATCAAAAAACTTTGAAATATAGTTCAAATTCAATAAAAATCGACAAAAATACAGTTTCTAGCTAAAATTTGATGGTTTCGTTGCACTTTCCGAGCCCGTAGGATATCTGAGTGGCTTAAAAGTACAAGAAAACACTTCAAAAGTGACGCTTCTGAAGAATTTTAACAGTTTTCTTGTATCTACGAACGCCAGAATGCATAAAATTGACCTAAACGTCTCCTTTTCCTATTCTGAGTCGATTCTGCATGCTTTAAGTGTGTTTGGTGGCTCAGAACCATCAAATAACGTTGAAATATAGTTCAAATTCAATAAAAATCGACAAAAATACAGTTTCTAGCTAAAATTTGATGGTTTCGTTGCACTTTCCGAGCCCGTAGGGTATCTGAGTGGCTTAAAAGTACAAGAAAACACTTCAAAAGTGACGTTTCTGAAGAATTTTAACAGTTTTCTTGTATCTACGAACGCCAGAATGCATAAAATTGACCTAAACGTCTCCTTTTCCTATTCTGAGTCGGTTCTGCATGCTTTAAGTGTGTTTGGTGGCTCAGAACCATCAAAAAACGTTGAAATATAGTTCAAATTCAATAAAAATCGACAAAAATACAGTTTCTTGCTAAAATTTGATGGTTTCATTGCACTTTCCGAGCCCGTAGGGTATCTGAGTGGCTTAAAAGTACAAGAAAACACTTCAAAAGTGACGTTTCTGAAGAATTTTAACAGTTTTCTTGTATCTACGAACGCCAGAATGCATAAAATTGACCTAAACGTCTCCTTTTCCTATTCTGAGTCGATTCTGCATGCTTTAAGTGTGTTTGGTGGGGGTATCTGATTGGCTTAAAAGTACAAGAAAACACTTCAAAAGTGACGTTTCTGAAGAATTTTAACAGTTTTCTTGTATCTACGAACGCCAGAATGCATAAAATTGACCTAAACGTCTCCTTTTCCTATTCTGAGTAGATTCTGCATGCTTTAAGTGTGTTTGGTGGCTCAGAACCATCAAAAAACGTTGAAATATAGTTCAAATTCAATAAAAATCGACAAAAATACAGTTTCTAGCTAAAATTTGATGGTTTCGTTGCACTTTCCGAGCCCGTAGGTTATCTGATTGGCTTAAAAGTACAAGAAAACACTTCAAAAGTGACGTTTCTGAAGAATTTTAACAGTTTTCTTGTATCAACGAACGCCAGAATGCATAAAATTGACCTAAACGTCTCCTTTTCCTATTCTGAGTCGATTCTGCATGCTTTAAGTGTGTTTGGTGGTTCAGAACCATCAAAAAACGTTGAAATATAGTTCAAATTCAATAAAAATCGACAAAAATACAGTTTCTAGCTAAAATTTGATGGTTTCGTTGCACTTTCCGAGCCCGTAGGGTATCTGAGTGGCTTAAAAGTACAAGAAAACACTTCAAAAGTGACGTTTCTGAAGAATTTTAACAGTTTTCTTGTATCTACGAACGCCAGAATGCATAAATTTGACCTAAACGTCTCCTTTTCCTATTCTGAGTCGATTCTGCATGCTTTAAGTGTGTTTGGTGGCTCAGAACCATCAAAAAACGTTGAAATATAGTTCAAATTCAATAAAAATCGACAAAAATACAGTTTCTAGCTAAAATTTGATGGTTTCGTTGCACTTTCCGAGCCCGTAGGGTATCTGAGTGGCTTAAAAGTACAAGAAAACACTTCAAAAGTGACGTTTCTGAAGAATTTTAACAGTTTTCTTGTATCTACGAACGCCAGAATGCATAAAATTGACCTAAACGTCTCCTTTTCCTATTCTGAGTCGATTCTGCATGCTTTAAGTGTGTTTGGTGGCTCAGAACCATCAAAAAACGTTGAAATATAGTTCAAATTCAATAAAAATCGACAAAAATACAGTTTCTAGCTAAAATTTGATGGTTTCGTTGCACTTTCCGAGCCCGTAGGATATCTGATTGGCTTAAAAGTACAAGAAAACACTTCAAAAGTGACGTTTCTGAAGAATTTTAACAGTTTTCTTGTATCTACGAACGCCAGAATGCATAAAATTGACCTAAACGTCTCCTTTTCCTATTCTGAGTCGATTCTGCATGCTTTAAGTGTGTTTGGTGGCTCAGAACCATCAAAAAACGTTGAAATATAGTTCAAATTCAATAAAAATCGACAAAAATACAGTTTCTAGCTAAAATTTGATGGTTTCGTTGCACTTTCCGAGCCCGTAGGGTATCTGATTGGCTTAAAAGTACAAGAAAACACTTCAAAAGTGACGTTTCTGAAGAATTTTAACAGTTTTCTTGTATCTACGAACGCCAGAATGCATAAAATTGACCTAAACGTCTCCTTTTTCTATTCTGAGTCGATTCTGCATGCTTTAAGTGTGTTTGGTGGTTCAGAACCATCAAAAAACGTTGAAATATAGTTCAAATTCAATAAAAATCGACAAAAATACAGTTTCTAGCTAAAATTTGATGGTTTCGTTGCACTTTCCGAGCCCGTAGGGTATCTGATTGGCTTAAAAGTACAAGAAAACACTTCAAAAGTGACGTTTCTGAAGAATTTTAACAGTTTTCTTGTATCTACGAACGCCAGAATGCATAAAATTGACCTAAACGTCTCCTTTTCCTATTCTGAGTCGATTCTGCATGCTTTAAGTGTGTTTGGTGGCTCAGAACCATCAAAAAACGTTGAAATATAGTTCAAATTCAATAAAAATCGACAAAAATACAGTTTCTAGCTAAAATTTGATGGTTTCGTTGCACTTTCCGAGCCCGTAGGGTATCTGAGTGGCTTAAAAGTACAAGAAAACACTTCAAAAGTGACGTTTCTGAAGAATTTTAACAGTTTTCTTGTATCTACGAACGCCAGAATGCATAAAATTGACCGAAACGTCTCCTTTTCCTATTATGAGTCGATTCTGCATGCTTTAAGTGTGTTTGGTGGCTCAGAACCATCAAAAAACTTTGAAATATAGTTCAAATTCAATAAAAATCGACAAAAATACAGTTTCTAGCTAAAATTTGATGGTTTCGTTGCACTTTCCGAGCCCGTAGGGTATCTGAGTGGCTTAAAAGTACAAGAAAACACTTCAAAAGTGACGTTTCTGAAGAATTTTAACAGTTTTCTTGTATCTACGAACGCCAGAATGCATAAAATTGACCTAAAGGTCTCCTTTTCCTATTCTGAGTCGATTCTGCATGCTTTCAGTGTGTTTGGTGGCTCAGAACCATCAAAAAACTTTGAAATATAGTTCAAATTCAATAAAAATCGACAAAAATACAGTTTCTAGCTAAAATTTGATGGTTTCGTTGCACTTTCCGAGCCCGTAGGGTATCTGAGTGGCTTAAAAGTACAAGAAAACACTTCAAAAGTGACGTTTCTGAAGAATTTTAACAGTTTTCTTGTATCTACGAACGCCAGAATGCATAAAATTGACCTAAACGTCTCCTTTTTCTATTCTGAGTCGATTCTGCATGCTTTAAGTGTGTTTGGTGGCTCAGAACCATCAAAAAACGTTGAAATATAGTTCAAATTCAATAAAAATCGACAAAAATACAGTTTCTAGCTAAAATTTGTTGGTTTCGTTGCACTTTCCAAGCCCGTAGGGTATCTGATTGGCTTAAAAGTACAAGAAAACACTTCAAAAGTGACGTTTCTGAAGAATTTTAACAGTTTTCTTGTATCTACTAACGCCAGAATGCATAAAATTGACCTAAACGTCTCCTTTTCCTATTCTGAGTCGATTCTGCATGCTTTAAGTGTGTTTGGTGGCTCAGAACCATCAAAAAACGTTGAAATATAGTTCAAATTCAATAAAAATCGACAAAAATACAGTTTCTAGCTAAAATTTGATGGTTTCGTTGCACTTTCCGAGCCCGTAGGGTATCTGAGTGGCTTAAAAGTACAAGAAAACACTTCAAAAGTGACGTTTCTGAAGAATTTTAACAGTTTTCTTGTATCTACGAACGCCAGAATGCATAAAATTGACCTAAACGTCTCCTTTTCCTATTCTGAGTCGATTCTGCATGCTTTAAGTGTGTTTGGTGGCTCAGAACCATCAAAAAACTTTGAAATATAGTTCAAATTCAATAAAAATCGACAAAAATACAGTTTCTAGCTAAAATTTGATGGTTTCGTTGCACTTTCCGAGCCCGTAGAATATCTGAGTGGCTTAAAAGTACAAGAAAACACTTCAAAAGTGACGTTTCTGAAGAATTTTAACAGTTTTCTTGTATCTACGAACGCCAGAATGCATAAAATTGACCTAAACGTCTCCTTTTCCTATTCTGAGTCGATTCTGCATGCTTTAAGTGTGTTTGGTGGCTCAGAACCATCAAAAAACGTTGAAATATAGTTCAAATTCAATAAAAATCGACAAAAATACAGTTTCTAGCTAAAATTTGATGGTTTCGTTGCACTTTCCGAGCCCGTAGGGTATCTGAGTGGCTTAAAAGTACAAGAAAACACTTCAAAAGTGACGTTTCTGAAGAATTTTAACAGTTTTCTTGTATCTACGAACGCCAGAATGCATAAAATTGACCTAAACGTCTCCTTTTCCTATTCTGAGTCGATTCTGCATGCTTTAAGTGTGTTTGGTGGCTCAGAACCATCAAAAAACTTTGAAATATAGTTCAAATTCAATAAAAATCGACAAAAATACAGTTTCTAGCTAAAATTTGATGGTTTCGTTGCACTTTCCGAGCCCGTAGGATATCTGAGTGGCTTAAAAGTACAAGAAAACACTTCAAAAGTGACGCTTCTGAAGAATTTTAACAGTTTTCTTGTATCTACGAACGCCAGAATGCATAAAATTGACCTAAACGTCTCCTTTTCCTATTCTGAGTCGATTCTGCATGCTTTAAGTGTGTTTGGTGGCTCAGAACCATCAAATAACGTTGAAATATAGTTCAAATTCAATAAAAATCGACAAAAATACAGTTTCTAGCTAAAATTTGATGGTTTCGTTGCACTTTCCGAGCCCGTAGGGTATCTGAGTGGCTTAAAAGTACAAGAAAACACTTCAAAAGTGACGTTTCTGAAGAATTTTAACAGTTTTCTTGTATCTACGAACGCCAGAATGCATAAAATTGACCTAAACGTCTCCTTTTCCTATTCTGAGTCGGTTCTGCATGCTTTAAGTGTGTTTGGTGGCTCAGAACCATCAAAAAACGTTGAAATATAGTTCAAATTCAATAAAAATCGACAAAAATACAGTTTCTTGCTAAAATTTGATGGTTTCATTGCACTTTCCGAGCCCGTAGGGTATCTGAGTGGCTTAAAAGTACAAGAAAACACTTCAAAAGTGACGTTTCTGAAGAATTTTAACAGTTTTCTTGTATCTACGAACGCCAGAATGCATAAAATTGACCTAAACGTCTCCTTTTCCTATTCTGAGTCGATTCTGCATGCTTTAAGTGTGTTTGGTGGGGGTATCTGATTGGCTTAAAAGTACAAGAAAACACTTCAAAAGTGACGTTTCTGAAGAATTTTAACAGTTTTCTTGTATCTACGAACGCCAGAATGCATAAAATTGACCTAAACGTCTCCTTTTCCTATTCTGAGTAGATTCTGCATGCTTTAAGTGTGTTTGGTGGCTCAGAACCATCAAAAAACGTTGAAATATAGTTCAAATTCAATAAAAATCGACAAAAATACAGTTTCTAGCTAAAATTTGATGGTTTCGTTGCACTTTCCGAGCCCGTAGGTTATCTGATTGGCTTAAAAGTACAAGAAAACACTTCAAAAGTGACGTTTCTGAAGAATTTTAACAGTTTTCTTGTATCAACGAACGCCAGAATGCATAAAATTGACCTAAACGTCTCCTTTTCCTATTCTGAGTCGATTCTGCATGCTTTAAGTGTGTTTGGTGGTTCAGAACCATCAAAAAACGTTGAAATATAGTTCAAATTCAATAAAAATCGACAAAAATACAGTTTCTAGCTAAAATTTGATGGTTTCGTTGCACTTTCCGAGCCCGTAGGGTATCTGAGTGGCTTAAAAGTACAAGAAAACACTTCAAAAGTGACGTTTCTGAAGAATTTTAACAGTTTTCTTGTATCTACGAACGCCAGAATGCATAAATTTGACCTAAACGTCTCCTTTTCCTATTCTGAGTCGATTCTGCATGCTTTAAGTGTGTTTGGTGGCTCAGAACCATCAAAAAACGTTGAAATATAGTTCAAATTCAATAAAAATCGACAAAAATACAGTTTCTAGCTAAAATTTGATGGTTTCGTTGCACTTTCCGAGCCCGTAGGGTATCTGAGTGGCTTAAAAGTACAAGAAAAAGCATGCAGAATCGACTCAGAATAGGAAAAGGAGACGTTTAGGTCAATTTTATGCATTCTGGCGTTAGTAGATACAAGAAAACTGTTAAAATTCTTCAGAAACGTCACTTTTGAAGTGTTTTCTTGTACTTTTAAGCCAATCAGATACCCTACGGGCTTGGAAAGTGCAACGAAACCAACAAATTTTAGCTAGAAACTGTATTTTTGTCGATTTTTATTGAATTTGAACTATATTTCAACGTTTTTTGATGGTTCTGAGCCACCAAACACACTTAAAGCATGCAGAATCGACTCAGAATAGGAAAAGGAGACGTTTAGGTCAAATTTATGCATTCTGGCGTTCGTAGATACAAGAAAACTGTTAAAATTCTTCAGAAACGTCACTTTTGAAGTGTTTTCTTGTACTTTTAAGCCACTCAGATACCCTACGGGCTCGGAAAGTGCAACGAAACCATCAAATTTTAGCTAGAAACTGTATTTTTGTCGATTTTTATTGAATTTGAACTATATTTCAACGTTTTTTGATGGTTCTGAACCACCAAACACACTTAAAGCATGCAGAATCGACTCAGAATAGGAAAAGGAGACGTTTAGGTCAATTTTATGCATTCTGGCGTTCGTTGATACAAGAAAACTGTTAAAATTCTTCAGAAACGTCACTTTTGAAGTGTTTTCTTGTACTTTTAAGCCAATCAGATAACCTACGGGCTCGGAAAGTGCAACGAAACCATCAAATTTTAGCTAGAAACTGTATTTTTGTCGATTTTTATTGAATTTGAACTATATTTCAACGTTTTTTGATGGTTCTGAGCCACCAAACACACTTAAAGCATGCAGAATCTACTCAGAATAGGAAAAGGAGACGTTTAGGTCAATTTTATGCATTCTGGCGTTCGTAGATACAAGAAAACTGTTAAAATTCTTCAGAAACGTCACTTTTGAAGTGTTTTCTTGTACTTTTAAGCCAATCAGATACCCCCACCAAACACACTTAAAGCATGCAGAATCGACTCAGAATAGGAAAAGGAGACGTTTAGGTCAATTTTATGCATTCTGGCGTTCGTAGATACAAGAAAACTGTTAAAATTCTTCAGAAACGTCACTTTTGAAGTGTTTTCTTGTACTTTTAAGCCACTCAGATACCCTACGGGCTCGGAAAGTGCAATGAAACCATCAAATTTTAGCAAGAAACTGTATTTTTGTCGATTTTTATTGAATTTGAACTATATTTCAACGTTTTTTGATGGTTCTGAGCCACCAAACACACTTAAAGCATGCAGAACCGACTCAGAATAGGAAAAGGAGACGTTTAGGTCAATTTTATGCATTCTGGCGTTCGTAGATACAAGAAAACTGTTAAAATTCTTCAGAAACGTCACTTTTGAAGTGTTTTCTTGTACTTTTAAGCCACTCAGATACCCTACGGGCTCGGAAAGTGCAACGAAACCATCAAATTTTAGCTAGAAACTGTATTTTTGTCGATTTTTATTGAATTTGAACTATATTTCAACGTTATTTGATGGTTCTGAGCCACCAAACACACTTAAAGCATGCAGAATCGACTCAGAATAGGAAAAGGAGACGTTTAGGTCAATTTTATGCATTCTGGCGTTCGTAGATACAAGAAAACTGTTAAAATTCTTCAGAAGCGTCACTTTTGAAGTGTTTTCTTGTACTTTTAAGCCACTCAGATATCCTACGGGCTCGGAAAGTGCAACGAAACCATCAAATTTTAGCTAGAAACTGTATTTTTGTCGATTTTTATTGAATTTGAACTATATTTCAAAGTTTTTTGATGGTTCTGAGCCACCAAACACACTTAAAGCATGCAGAATCGACTCAGAATAGGAAAAGGAGACGTTTAGGTCAATTTTATGCATTCTGGCGTTCGTAGATACAAGAAAACTGTTAAAATTCTTCAGAAACGTCACTTTTGAAGTGTTTTCTTGTACTTTTAAGCCACTCAGATACCCTACGGGCTCGGAAAGTGCAACGAAACCATCAAATTTTAGCTAGAAACTGTATTTTTGTCGATTTTTATTGAATTTGAACTATATTTCAACGTTTTTTGATGGTTCTGAGCCACCAAACACACTTAAAGCATGCAGAATCGACTCAGAATAGGAAAAGGAGACGTTTAGGTCAATTTTATGCATTCTGGCGTTCGTAGATACAAGAAAACTGTTAAAATTCTTCAGAAACGTCACTTTTGAAGTGTTTTCTTGTACTTTTAAGCCACTCAGATATTCTACGGGCTCGGAAAGTGCAACGAAACCATCAAATTTTAGCTAGAAACTGTATTTTTGTCGATTTTTATTGAATTTGAACTATATTTCAAAGTTTTTTGATGGTTCTGAGCCACCAAACACACTTAAAGCATGCAGAATCGACTCAGAATAGGAAAAGGAGACGTTTAGGTCAATTTTATGCATTCTGGCGTTCGTAGATACAAGAAAACTGTTAAAATTCTTCAGAAACGTCACTTTTGAAGTGTTTTCTTGTACTTTTAAGCCACTCAGATACCCTACGGGCTCGGAAAGTGCAACGAAACCATCAAATTTTAGCTAGAAACTGTATTTTTGTCGATTTTTATTGAATTTGAACTATATTTCAACGTTTTTTGATGGTTCTGAGCCACCAAACACACTTAAAGCATGCAGAATCGACTCAGAATAGGAAAAGGAGACGTTTAGGTCAATTTTATGCATTCTGGCGTTAGTAGATACAAGAAAACTGTTAAAATTCTTCAGAAACGTCACTTTTGAAGTGTTTTCTTGTACTTTTAAGCCAATCAGATACCCTACGGGCTTGGAAAGTGCAACGAAACCAACAAATTTTAGCTAGAAACTGTATTTTTGTCGATTTTTATTGAATTTGAACTATATTTCAACGTTTTTTGATGGTTCTGAGCCACCAAACACACTTAAAGCATGCAGAATCGACTCAGAATAGAAAAAGGAGACGTTTAGGTCAATTTTATGCATTCTGGCGTTCGTAGATACAAGAAAACTGTTAAAATTCTTCAGAAACGTCACTTTTGAAGTGTTTTCTTGTACTTTTAAGCCACTCAGATACCCTACGGGCTCGGAAAGTGCAACGAAACCATCAAATTTTAGCTAGAAACTGTATTTTTGTCGATTTTTATTGAATTTGAACTATATTTCAAAGTTTTTTGATGGTTCTGAGCCACCAAACACACTGAAAGCATGCAGAATCGACTCAGAATAGGAAAAGGAGACGTTTAGGTCAATTTTATGCATTCTGGCGTTCGTAGATACAAGAAAACTGTTAAAATTCTTCAGAAACGTCACTTTTGAAGTGTTTTCTTGTACTTTTAAGCCAATCAGATAACCTACGGGCTCGGAAAGTGCAACGAAACCATCAAATTTTAGCTAGAAACTGTATTTTTGTCGATTTTTATTGAATTTGAACTATATTTCAACGTTTTTTGATGGTTCTGAGCCACCAAACACACTTAAAGCATGCAGAATCTACTCAGAATAGGAAAAGGAGACGTTTAGGTCAATTTTATGCATTCTGGCGTTCGTAGATACAAGAAAACTGTTAAAATTCTTCAGAAACGTCACTTTTGAAGTGTTTTCTTGTACTTTTAAGCCAATCAGATACCCCCACCAAACACACTTAAAGCATGCAGAATCGACTCAGAATAGGAAAAGGAGACGTTTAGGTCAATTTTATGCATTCTGGCGTTCGTAGATACAAGAAAACTGTTAAAATTCTTCAGAAACGTCACTTTTGAAGTGTTTTCTTGTACTTTTAAGCCACTCAGATACCCTACGGGCTCGGAAAGTGCAATGAAACCATCAAATTTTAGCAAGAAACTGTATTTTTGTCGATTTTTATTGAATTTGAACTATATTTCAACGTTTTTTGATGGTTCTGAGCCACCAAACACACTTAAAGCATGCAGAACCGACTCAGAATAGGAAAAGGAGACGTTTAGGTCAATTTTATGCATTCTGGCGTTCGTAGATACAAGAAAACTGTTAAAATTCTTCAGAAACGTCACTTTTGAAGTGTTTTCTTGTACTTTTAAGCCACTCAGATACCCTACGGGCTCGGAAAGTGCAACGAAACCATCAAATTTTAGCTAGAAACTGTATTTTTGTCGATTTTTATTGAATTTGAACTATATTTCAACGTTATTTGATGGTTCTGAGCCACCAAACACACTTAAAGCATGCAGAATCGACTCAGAATAGGAAAAGGAGACGTTTAGGTCAATTTTATGCATTCTGGCGTTCGTAGATACAAGAAAACTGTTAAAATTCTTCAGAAGCGTCACTTTTGAAGTGTTTTCTTGTACTTTTAAGCCACTCAGATATCCTACGGGCTCGGAAAGTGCAACGAAACCATCAAATTTTAGCTAGAAACTGTATTTTTGTCGATTTTTATTGAATTTGAACTATATTTCAAAGTTTTTTGATGGTTCTGAGCCACCAAACACACTTAAAGCATGCAGAATCGACTCAGAATAGGAAAAGGAGACGTTTAGGTCAATTTTATGCATTCTGGCGTTCGTAGATACAAGAAAACTGTTAAAATTCTTCAGAAACGTCACTTTTGAAGTGTTTTCTTGTACTTTTAAGCCACTCAGATACCCTACGGGCTCGGAAAGTGCAACGAAACCATCAAATTTTAGCTAGAAACTGTATTTTTGTCGATTTTTATTGAATTTGAACTATATTTCAACGTTTTTTGATGGTTCTGAGCCACCAAACACACTTAAAGCATGCAGAATCGACTCAGAATAGGAAAAGGAGACGTTTAGGTCAATTTTATGCATTCTGGCGTTCGTAGATACAAGAAAACTGTTAAAATTCTTCAGAAACGTCACTTTTGAAGTGTTTTCTTGTACTTTTAAGCCACTCAGATATTCTACGGGCTCGGAAAGTGCAACGAAACCATCAAATTTTAGCTAGAAACTGTATTTTTGTCGATTTTTATTGAATTTGAACTATATTTCAAAGTTTTTTGATGGTTCTGAGCCACCAAACACACTTAAAGCATGCAGAATCGACTCAGAATAGGAAAAGGAGACGTTTAGGTCAATTTTATGCATTCTGGCGTTCGTAGATACAAGAAAACTGTTAAAATTCTTCAGAAACGTCACTTTTGAAGTGTTTTCTTGTACTTTTAAGCCACTCAGATACCCTACGGGCTCGGAAAGTGCAACGAAACCATCAAATTTTAGCTAGAAACTGTATTTTTGTCGATTTTTATTGAATTTGAACTATATTTCAACGTTTTTTGATGGTTCTGAGCCACCAAACACACTTAAAGCATGCAGAATCGACTCAGAATAGGAAAAGGAGACGTTTAGGTCAATTTTATGCATTCTGGCGTTAGTAGATACAAGAAAACTGTTAAAATTCTTCAGAAACGTCACTTTTGAAGTGTTTTCTTGTACTTTTAAGCCAATCAGATACCCTACGGGCTTGGAAAGTGCAACGAAACCAACAAATTTTAGCTAGAAACTGTATTTTTGTCGATTTTTATTGAATTTGAACTATATTTCAACGTTTTTTGATGGTTCTGAGCCACCAAACACACTTAAAGCATGCAGAATCGACTCAGAATAGAAAAAGGAGACGTTTAGGTCAATTTTATGCATTCTGGCGTTCGTAGATACAAGAAAACTGTTAAAATTCTTCAGAAACGTCACTTTTGAAGTGTTTTCTTGTACTTTTAAGCCACTCAGATACCCTACGGGCTCGGAAAGTGCAACGAAACCATCAAATTTTAGCTAGAAACTGTATTTTTGTCGATTTTTATTGAATTTGAACTATATTTCAAAGTTTTTTGATGGTTCTGAGCCACCAAACACACTGAAAGCATGCAGAATCGACTCAGAATAGGAAAAGGAGACCTTTAGGTCAATTTTATGCATTCTGGCGTTCGTAGATACAAGAAAACTGTTAAAATTCTTCAGAAACGTCACTTTTGAAGTGTTTTCTTGTACTTTTAAGCCACTCAGATACCCTACGGGCTCGGAAAGTGCAACGAAACCATCAAATTTTAGCTAGAAACTGTATTTTTGTCGATTTTTATTGAATTTGAACTATATTTCAAAGTTTTTTGATGGTTCTGAGCCACCAAACACACTTAAAGCATGCAGAATCGACTCAGAATAGGAAAAGGAGACGTTTCGGTCAATTTTATGCATTCTGGCGTTCGTAGATACAAGAAAACTGTTAAAATTCTTCAGAAACGTCACTTTTGAAGTGTTTTCTTGTACTTTTAAGCCACTCAGATACCCTACGGGCTCGGAAAGTGCAACGAAACCATCAAATTTTAGCTAGAAACTGTATTTTTGTCGATTTTTATTGAATTTGAACTATATTTCAACGTTTTTTGATGGTTCTGAGCCACCAAACACACTTAAAGCATGCAGAATCGACTCAGAATAGGAAAAGGAGACGTTTAGGTCAATTTTATGCATTCTGGCGTTCGTAGATACAAGAAAACTGTTAAAATTCTTCAGAAACGTCACTTTTGAAGTGTTTTCTTGTACTTTTAAGCCAATCAGATACCCTACGGGCTTGGAAAGTGCAACGAAACCATCAAATTTTAGCTAGAAACTGTATTTTTGTCGATTTTTATTGAATTTGAACTATATTTCAAAGTTTTTTGATGGTTCTGAACCACCAAACACACTTAAAGCATGCAGAATCGACTCAGAATAGAAAAAGGAGACGTTTAGGTCAATTTTATGCATTCTGGCGTTCGTAGATACAAGAAAACTGTTAAAATTCTTCAGAAACGTCACTTTTGAAGTGTTTTCTTGTACTTTTAAGCCACTCAGATACCCTACGGGCTCGGAAAGTGCAACGAAACCATCAAATTTTAGCTAGAAACTGTATTTTTGTCGATTTTTATTGAATTTGAACTATATTTCAAAGTTTTTTGATGGTTCTGAGCCACCAAACACACTTAAAGCATGCAGAATCGACTCAGAATAGGAAAAGGAGACGTTTAGGTCAATTTTATGCATTCTGGCGTTCGTAGATACAAGAAAACTGTTAAAATTCTTCAGAAACGTCACTTTTGAAGTGTTTTCTTGTACTTTTAAGCCACTCAGATACCCTACGGGCTCGGAAAGTGCAACGAAACCATCAAATTTTAGCTAGAAACTGTATTTTTGTCGATTTTTATTGAATTTGAACTATATTTCAACGTTTTTTGATGGTTCTGAGCCACCAAACACACTTAAAGCATGCAGAATCGACTCAGAATAGGAAAAGGAGACGTTTAGATCAATTTTATGCATTCTGGCGTTCGTAGATACAAGAAAACTGTTAAAATTCTTCAGAAACGTCACTTTTGAAGTGTTTTCTTGTACTTTTAAGCCACTCAGATACCCTACGGGCTCGGAAAGTGCAACGAAACCATCAAATTTTAGCTAGAAACTGTATTTTTGTCGATTTTTATTGAATTTGAACTATATTTCAAAGTTTTTTGATGGTTCTGAGCCACCAAACACTCTTAAAGCATGCAGAATCGACTCAGAATAGGAAAAGAAGACGTTTAGGTCAATTTTATGCATTCTGGCGTTCGTAGATACAAGAAAACTGTTAAAATTCTTCAGAAACGTCACTTTTGAAGTGTTTTCTTGTACTTTTAAGCCACTCAGATACCCTACGGGCTCGGAAAGTGCAACGAAACCATCAAATTTTAGCTAGAAACTGTATTTTTGTCGATTTTTATTGAATTTGAACTATATTTCAATGTTTTTTGATGGTTCTGAGCCACCAAACACACTTAAAGCATGCAGAATCGACTCAGAATAGGAAAAGGAGACGTTTAGGTCAATTTTATGCATTCTGGCGTTCGTAGATACAAGAAAACTGTTAAAATTCTTCAGAAACGTCACTTTTGAGGTGTTTTCTTGTACTTTTAAGCCACTCAGATACCCTACGGGCTCGGAAAGTGCAACGAAACCATCAAATTTTAGCTAGAAACTGTATTTTTGTCGATTTTTATTGAATTTGAACTATATTTCAACGTTTTTTGATGGTTCTGAGCCACCAAACACACTTAAAGCATGCAGAACCGACTCAGAATAGGAAAAGGAGACGTTTAGGTCAATTTTATGCATTCTGGCGTTCGTAGATACAAGAAAACTGTTAAAATTCTTCAGAAACGTAACTTTTGAAGTGTTTTCTTGTAATTTTAAACCACTCAGGTACCCTACGGGCTCGGAAAGTGCAACGAAACCATCAAATTTTATTATTATTATTATTATTATTATTATTATTATTATTATTAGTTAAATCTTTCCCAACGGGGTAATCCCAATTAAAGGGAAAGAGAAACAAAAAAAAAAAAAACCAAACGATTAGAGAAGAAATGTGCAAATAATTATGTAATAAAAAAAATGTAATTTTAGATGAAAGAATATATTGAAAACAAAAATCAAAACCCAGGAAATAATACCTCATAGTCCATATATTGTAACAATTTTATCAATTATAATTGAAAAATTATCAGTGAAATCGCAGTTCCGAAAAATCAGATTACATACTTTGCAAATGGAATAAATCGGTGATTTTTTAAGGATATTGCTATTACATGGCAGACAGTAGAACAAATCATGTTGACGTGAATTGTATCTAGGAACTAGGAAGTTTAGCTTAGCCAGCAAACACATACTGTCAATTTTGTTGTTGATTAAATTCGTTAGAAATCGTACCCCAGCAATAATTCTTCTAGTGTGTAAGGAATTAATCTTAAACCGAAAAAATAAATTTTAGCTAGAAACTGTATTTTTGTCGATTTTTATTGAATTTGAACTATATTTCAAAGTTTTTTGATGGTTCTGAGCCACCAAACACACTTAAAGCATGCAGAATCGACTCAGAATAGGAAAAGGAGACGTTTAGGTCAATTTTATGCATTCTGGCGTTCGTAGATACAAGAAAACTGTTAAAATTCTTCAGAAATGTCACTTTTGAAGTGTTTTCTTGTACTTTTAAGCCACTCAGATACCCTACGGGCTCGGAAAGTGCAACGAAACCATCAAATTTTAGCTAGAAACTGTATTTTTGTCGATTTTTATTGAATTTGAACTATATCTACGGGCTCGGAAAGTGCAACGAAACCATCAAATTTTAGCTAGAAACTGTATTTTTGTCGATTTTTATTGAATTTGAACTATATTTCAACGTTTTTTGATGGTTCTGAGCCACCAAACACACTTAAAGCATGCAGAATCGACTCAGAATAGGAAAAGGAGACGTTTAGGTCAATTTTATGCATTCTGGCGTTCGTAGATACAAGAAAACTGTTAAAATTCTTCAGAAACGTCACTTTTGAAGTGTTTTCTTGTACTTTTAAGCCAATCAGATACCCTACGGGCTCGGAAAGTGCAACGAAACCATCAAATTTTAGCTAGAAACTGTATTTTTGTCGATTTTTATTGAATTTGAACTATATTTCAACGTTTTTTGATGGTTCTGAGCCACCAAACACACTTAAAGCATGCAGAATCGACTCAGAATAGGAAAAGGAGACGTTTAGGTCAATTTTATGCATTCTGGCGTTCGTAGATACAAGAAAACTGTTAAAATTCTTCAGAAACGTCACTTTTGAAGTGTTTTCTTGTACTTTTAAGCTAATCAGATACCCTACGGGCTCGGAAAGTGCAACGAAACCATCAAATTTTAGCTAGAAACTGTATTTTTGTCGATTTTTATTGAATTTGAACTATATTTCAACGTTTTTTGATGGTTCTGAGCCACCAAACACACTTAAAGCATGCAGAATCGACTCAGAATAGGAAAAGGAGACGTTTAGGTCAAATTTATGCATTCTGGCGTTCGTAGATACAAGAAAACTGTTAAAATTCTTCAGAAACGTCACTTTTGAAGTGTTTTCTTGTACTTTTAAGCCAATCAGATACCCTACGGGCTCGGAAAGTGCAACGAAACCATCAAATTTTAGCTAGAAACTGTATTTTTGTCGATTTTTATTGAATTTGAACTATATTTCAACGTTTTTTGATGGTTCTGAGCCACCAAACACACTTAAAGCATGCAGAATCGACTCAGAATAGGAAAAGGAGACGTTTAGGTCAATTTTATGCATTCTGGCGTTCGTAGATACAAGAAAACTGTTAAAATTCTTCAGAAACGTCACTTTTGAAGTGTTTTCTTGTACTTTTAAGCCAATCAGATACCCTACGGGCTCGGAGAGTGCAACGAAACCATCAAATTTTAGCTAGAAACTGTATTTTTGTCGATTTTTATTGAATTTGAACTATATTTCAACGTTTTTTGATGGTTCTGAGCCACCAAACACACTTAAAGCATGCAGAATCGACTCAGAATAGGAAAAGGAGACGTTTAGGTCAATTTTATGCATTCTGGCGTTCGTAGATACAAGAAAACTGTTAAAATTCTTCAGAAACGTCACTTTTGAAGTGTTTTCTTGTACTTTTAAGCCAATCAGATACCCTACGGGCTCGGAAAGTGCAACGAAACCATCAAATTTTAGCTAGAAACTGTATTTTTGTCGATTTTTATTGAATTTGAACTATATTTCAACGTTTTTTGATGGTTCTGAGCCACCAAACACACTTAAAGCATGCAGAATCGACTCAGAATAGGAAAAGGAGACGTTTAGGTCAATTTTATGCATTCTGGCGTTCGTAGATACAAGAAAACTGTTAAAATTCTTCAGAAACGTCACTTTTGAAGTGTTTTCTTGTACTTTAAAGCCAATCAGATACCCTACGGGCTTGGAAAGTGCAACGAAACCATCAAATTTTAGCTAGAAACTGTATTTTTGTCGATTTTTATTGAATTTGAACTATATTTCAACGTTTTTTGATGGTTCTGAGCCACCAAACACACTTAAAGCATGCAGAATCGACTCAGAATAGGAAAAGGAGACGTTTAGGTCAATTTTATGCATTCTGGCGTTCGTAGATACAAGAAAACTGTTAAAATTCTTCAGAAACGTCACTTTTGAAGTGTTTTCTTGTACTTTTAAGCCAATCAGATACCCTACGGGCTTGGAAAGTGCAACGAAACCATCAAATTTTAGCTAGAAACTGTATTTTTGTCGATTTTTATTGAATTTGAACTATATTTCAACGTTTTTTGATGGTTCTGAGCCACCAAACACACTTAAAGCATGCAGAATCGACTCAGAATAGGAAAAGGAGACGTTTAGGTCAATTTTATGCATTCTGGCGTTCGTAGATACAAGAAAACTGTTAAAATTCTTCAGAAACGTCACTTTTGAAGTGTTTTCTTGTACTTTTAAGCCAATCAGATACCCTACGGGCTCGGAAAGTGCAACGAAACCATCAAATTTTAGCTAGAAACTGTATTTTTGTCGATTTTTATTGAATTTGAACTATATTTCAACGTTTTTTGATGGTTCTGAGCCACCAAACACACTTAAAGCATGCAGAATCGACTCAGAATAGGAAAAGGAGACGTTTAGGTCAATTTTATGCATTCTGGCGTTCGTAGATACAAGAAAACTGTTAAAATTCTTCAGAAACGTCACTTTTGAAGTGTTTTCTTGTACTTTTAAGCCAATCAGATACCCAACGGGCTCGGAAAGTGCAACGAAACCATCAAATTTTAGCTAGAAACTGTATTTTTGTCGATTTTTATTGAATTTGAACTATATTTCAACGTTTTTTGATGGTTCTGAGCCACCAAACACACTTAAAGCATGCAGAATCTACTCAGAATAGGAAAAGGAGACGTTTAGGTCAATTTTATGCATTCTGGCGTTCGTAGATACAAGAAAACTGTTAAAATTCTTCAGAAACGTCACTTTTGAAGTGTTTTCTTGTACTTTTAAGCTAATCAGATACCCTACGGGCTCGGAAAGTGCAACGAAACCATCAAATTTTAGCTAGAAACTGTATTTTTGTCGATTTTTATTGAATTTGAACTATATTTCAACGTTTTTTGATGGTTCTGAGCCACCAAACACACTTAAAGCATGCAGAATCGACCCAGAATAGGAAAAGGAGACGTTTAGGTCAATTTTATGCATTCTGGCGTTCGTAGATACAAGAAAACTGTTAAAATTCTTCAGAAACGTCACTTTTGAAGTGTTTTCTTGTACTTTTAAGCCAATCAGATACCCTACGGGCTCGGAAAGTGCAACGAAACCATCAAATTTTAGCTAGAAACTGTATTTTTGTCGATTTTTATTGAATTTGAACTATATTTCAACGTTTTTTGATGGTTCTGAGCCACCAAACACACTTAAAGCATGCAGAATCGACTCAGAATAGGAAAAGGAGACGTTTAGGTCAATTTTATGCATTCTGGCGTTCGTAGATACAAGAAAACTGTTCAAATTCTTCAGAAACGTCACTTTTGAAGTGTTTTCTTGTACTTTTAAGCCACTCAGATACACTACGGGCTCGGAAAGTGCAACGAAACCATCAAATTTTAGCTAGAAACTGTATTTTTGTCGATTTTTATTGAATTTGAACTATATTTCAGCGTTTTTTGATGGTTCTGAGCCACCAAACACACTTGAAGCATGCAGAACCGACTCAGAATAGGAAAAGGAGACGTTTAGGTCAATTTTATGCATTCTGGCGTTCGTAGATACAAGAAAACTGTTAAAATTCTTCAGAAACGTCACTTTTGAAGTGTTTTCTTGTACTTTTAAGCCACTCAGATACCCTACGGGCTCGGAAAGTGCAACGAAACCATCAAATTTTAGCTAGAAACTGTATTTTTGTCGATTTTTATTGAATTTGAACTATATTTCAAAGTTTTTTGATGGTTCTGAGCCACCAAACACACTTAAAGCATGCAGAATCGACTCAGAATAGGAAAAGGAGACGTTTCGGTCAATTTTATGCATTCTGGCGTTCGTAGATACAAGAAAACTGTTAAAATTCTTCAGAAACGTCACTTTTGAAGTGTTTTCTTGTACTTTTAAGCCACTCAGATACCCTACGGGCTCGGAAAGTGCAACGAAACCATCAAATTTTAGCTAGAAACTGTATTTTTGTCGATTTTTATTGAATTTGAACTATATTTCAACGTTTTTTGATGGTTCTGAGCCACCAAACACACTTAAAGCATGCAGAATCGACTCAGAATAGGAAAAGGAGACGTTTAGGTCAATTTTATGCATTCTGGCGTTCGTAGATACAAGAAAACTGTTAAAATTCTTCAGAAACGTCACTTTTGAAGTGTTTTCTTGTACTTTTAAGCCAATCAGATACCCTACGGGCTTGGAAAGTGCAACGAAACCATCAAATTTTAGCTAGAAACTGTATTTTTGTCGATTTTTATTGAATTTGAACTATATTTCAAAGTTTTTTGATGGTTCTGAACCACCAAACACACTTAAAGCATGCAGAATCGACTCAGAATAGAAAAAGGAGACGTTTAGGTCAATTTTATGCATTCTGGCGTTCGTAGATACAAGAAAACTGTTAAAATTCTTCAGAAACGTCACTTTTGAAGTGTTTTCTTGTACTTTTAAGCCACTCAGATACCCTACGGGCTCGGAAAGTGCAACGAAACCATCAAATTTTAGCTAGAAACTGTATTTTTGTCGATTTTTATTGAATTTGAACTATATTTCAAAGTTTTTTGATGGTTCTGAGCCACCAAACACACTTAAAGCATGCAGAATCGACTCAGAATAGGAAAAGGAGACGTTTAGGTCAATTTTATGCATTCTGGCGTTCGTAGATACAAGAAAACTGTTAAAATTCTTCAGAAACGTCACTTTTGAAGTGTTTTCTTGTACTTTTAAGCCACTCAGATACCCTACGGGCTCGGAAAGTGCAACGAAACCATCAAATTTTAGCTAGAAACTGTATTTTTGTCGATTTTTATTGAATTTGAACTATATTTCAACGTTTTTTGATGGTTCTGAGCCACCAAACACACTTAAAGCATGCAGAACCGACTCAGAATAGGAAAAGGAGACGTTTAGGTCAATTTTATGCATTCTGGCTTTCGTAGATACAAGAAAACTGTTAAAATTCTTCAGAAACGTCACTTTTGAAGTGTTTTCTTGTACTTTTAAGCCACTCAGGTACCCTACGGGCTCGGAAAGTGCAACGAAACCATCAAATTTTAGCTAGAAACTGTATTTTTGTCGATTTTTATTGAATTTGAACTATATTTCAACGTTTTTTGATGGTTCTGAGCCACCAAGCACACTTAAAGCATGCAGAATCGACTCAGAATATGAAAAGGAGACGTTTAGGTCAATTTTATGCATTCTGGCGTTCGTAGATACAAGAAAACTGTTAAAATTCTTCAGAAATGTCACTTTTGAAGTGTTTTCTTGTACTTTTAAGCCACTCAGATACCCTACGGGCTCGGAAAGTGCAACGAAACCATCAAATTTTAGCTAGAAACTGTATTTTTGTCGATTTTTATTGAATTTGAACTATATTTCAACGTTTTTTGATGGTTCTGAGCCACCAAACACACTTAAAGCATGCAGAATCGACTCAGAATAGGAAAAGGAGACGTTTAGGTCAATTTTATGCATTCTGGCGTTCGTAGATACAAGAAAACTGTTAAAATTCTTCAGAAACGTCACTTTTGAAGTGTTTTCTTGTACTTTTAAGCCACTCAGATACCCTACGGGCTCGGAAAGTGCAACGAAACCATCAAATTTTAGCTAGAAACTGTATTTTTGTCGATTTTTATTGAATTTGAACTATATCTACGGGCTCGGAAAGTGCAACGAAACCATCAAATTTTAGCTAGAAACTGTATTTTTGTCGATTTTTATTGAATTTGAACTATATTTCAACGTTTTTTGATGGTTCTGAGCCACCAAACACACTTAAAGCATGCAGAATCGACTCAGAATAGGAAAAGGAGACGTTTAGGTCAATTTTATGCATTCTGGCGTTCGTAGATACAAGAAAACTGTTAAAATTCTTCAGAAACGTCACTTTTGAAGTGTTTTCTTGTACTTTTAAGCCAATCAGATACCCTACGGGCTCGGAAAGTGCAACGAAACCATCAAATTTTAGCTAGAAGCTGTATTTTTGTCGATTTTTATTGAATTTGAACTATATTTCAACGTTTTTTGATGGTTCTGAGCCACCAAACACACTTAAAGCATGCACAATCGACTCAGAATAGGAAAAGGAGACGTTTAGGTCAATTTTATGCATTCTGGCGTTCGTAGATACAAGAAAACTGTTAAAATTCTTCAGAAACGTCACTTTTGAAGTGTTTTCTTGTACTTTTAAGCCAATCAGATACCCTACGGTCTCGGAAAGTGCAACGAAACCATCAAATTTTAGCTAGAAACTGTATTTTTGTCGATTTTTATTGAATTTGAACTATATTTCAACGTTTTTTGATGGTTCTGAGCCACCAAACACACTTAAAGCATGCAGAATCGACTCAGAATAGGAAAAGGAGACGTTTAGGTCAATTTTATGCATTCTGGCGTTCGTAGATACAAGAAAACTGTTAAAATTCTTCAGAAACGTCACTTTTGAAGTGTTTTCTTGTACTTTTAAGCCACTCAGATACCCTACGGGCTCGGAAAGTGCAACGAAACCATCAAATTTTAGCTAGAAACTGTATTTTTGTCGATTTTTATTGAATTTGAACTATATTTCAAAGTTTTTTGATGGTTCTGAGCCACCAAACACACTTAAAGCATGCAGAATCGACTCAGAATAGGAAAAGGAGACGTTTCGGTCAATTTTATGCATTCTGGCGTTCGTAGATACAAGAAAACTGTTAAAATTCTTCAGAAACGTCACTTTTGAAGTGTTTTCTTGTACTTTTAAGCCACTCAGATACCCTACGGGCTCGGAAAGTGCAACGAAACCATCAAATTTTAGCTAGAAACTGTATTTTTGTCGATTTTTATTGAATTTGAACTATATTTCAACGTTTTTTGATGGTTCTGAGCCACCAAACACACTTAAAGCATGCAGAATCGACTCAGAATAGGAAAAGGAGACGTTTAGGTCAATTTTATGCATTCTGGCGTTCGTAGATACAAGAAAACTGTTAAAATTCTTCAGAAACGTCACTTTTGAAGTGTTTTCTTGTACTTTTAAGCCAATCAGATACCCTACGGGCTTGGAAAGTGCAACGAAACCATCAAATTTTAGCTAGAAACTGTATTTTTGTCGATTTTTATTGAATTTGAACTATATTTCAAAGTTTTTTGATGGTTCTGAACCACCAAACACACTTAAAGCATGCAGAATCGACTCAGAATAGAAAAAGGAGACGTTTAGGTCAATTTTATGCATTCTGGCGTTCGTAGATACAAGAAAACTGTTAAAATTCTTCAGAAACGTCACTTTTGAAGTGTTTTCTTGTACTTTTAAGCCACTCAGATACCCTACGGGCTCGGAAAGTGCAACGAAACCATCAAATTTTAGCTAGAAACTGTATTTTTGTCGATTTTTATTGAATTTGAACTATATTTCAACGTTTTTTGATGGTTCTGAGCCACCAAACACACTTAAAGCATGCAGAACCGACTCAGAATAGGAAAAGGAGACGTTTAGGTCAATTTTATGCATTCTGGCTTTCGTAGATACAAGAAAACTGTTAAAATTCTTCAGAAACGTCACTTTTGAAGTGTTTTCTTGTACTTTTAAGCCACTCAGGTACCCTACGGGCTCGGAAAGTGCAACGAAACCATCAAATTTTAGCTAGAAACTGTATTTTTGTCGATTTTTATTGAATTTGAACTATATTTCAACGTTTTTTGATGGTTCTGAGCCACCAAACACACTTAAAGCATGCAGAACCGACTCAGAATAGGAAAAGGAGACGTTTAGGTCAATTTTATGCATTCTGGCTTTCGTAGATACAAGAAAACTGTTAAAATTCTTCAGAAACGTCACTTTTGAAGTGTTTTCTTGTACTTTTAAGCCACTCAGGTACCCTACGGGCTCGGAAAGTGCAACGAAACCATCAAATTTTAGCTAGAAACTGTATTTTTGTCGATTTTTATTGAATTTGAACTATATTTCAACGTTTTTTGATGGTTCTGAGCCACCAAGCACACTTAAAGCATGCAGAATCGACTCAGAATATGAAAAGGAGACGTTTAGGTCAATTTTATGCATTCTGGCGTTCGTAGATACAAGAAAACTGTTAAAATTCTTCAGAAATGTCACTTTTGAAGTGTTTTCTTGTACTTTTAAGCCACTCAGATACCCTACGGGCTCGGAAAGTGCAACGAAACCATCAAATTTTAGCTAGAAACTGTATTTTTGTCGATTTTTATTGAATTTGAACTATATTTCAACGTTTTTTGATGGTTCTGAGCCACCAAACACACTTAAAGCATGCAGAATCGACTCAGAATAGGAAAAGGAGACGTTTAGGTCAATTTTATGCATTCTGGCGTTCGTAGATACAAGAAAACTGTTAAAATTCTTCAGAAACGTCACTTTTGAAGTGTTTTCTTGTACTTTTAAGCCACTCAGATACCCTACGGGCTCGGAAAGTGCAACGAAACCATCAAATTTTAGCTAGAAACTGTATTTTTGTCGATTTTTATTGAATTTGAACTATATCTACGGGCTCGGAAAGTGCAACGAAACCATCAAATTTTAGCTAGAAACTGTATTTTTGTCGATTTTTATTGAATTTGAACTATATTTCAACGTTTTTTGATGGTTCTGAGCCACCAAACACACTTAAAGCATGCAGAATCGACTCAGAATAGGAAAAGGAGACGTTTAGGTCAATTTTATGCATTCTGGCGTTCGTAGATACAAGAAAACTGTTAAAATTCTTCAGAAACGTCACTTTTGAAGTGTTTTCTTGTACTTTTAAGCCAATCAGATACCCTACGGGCTCGGAAAGTGCAACGAAACCATCAAATTTTAGCTAGAAGCTGTATTTTTGTCGATTTTTATTGAATTTGAACTATATTTCAACGTTTTTTGATGGTTCTGAGCCACCAAACACACTTAAAGCATGCACAATCGACTCAGAATAGGAAAAGGAGACGTTTAGGTCAATTTTATGCATTCTGGCGTTCGTAGATACAAGAAAACTGTTAAAATTCTTCAGAAACGTCACTTTTCAAGTGTTTTCTTGTACTTTTAAGCCAATCAGATACCCTACGGTCTCGGAAAGTGCAACGAAACCATCAAATTTTAGCTAGAAACTGTATTTTTGTCGATTTTTATTGAATTTGAACTATATTTCAACGTTTTTTGATGGTTCTGAGCCACCAAACACACTTAAAGCATGCAGAATCGACTCAGAATAGGAAAAGGAGACGTTTAGGTCAATTTTATGCATTCTGGCGTTCGTAGATACAAGAAAACTGTTAAAATTCTTCAGAAACGTCACTTTTGAAGTGTTTTCTTGTACTTTTAAGCCACTCAGATACCCTACGGGCTCGGAAAGTGCAACGAAACCATCAAATTTTAGCTAGAAACTGTATTTTTGTCGATTTTTATTGAATTTGAACTATATTTCAAAGTTTTTTGATGGTTCTGAGCCACCAAACACACTTAAAGCATGCAGAATCGACTCAGAATAGGAAAAGGAGACGTTTCGGTCAATTTTATGCATTCTGGCGTTCGTAGATACAAGAAAACTGTTAAAATTCTTCAGAAACGTCTCTTTTGAAGTGTTTTCTTGTACTTTTAAGCCACTCAGATACCCTACGGGCTCGGAAAGTGCAACGAAACCATCAAATTTTAGCTAGAAACTGTATTTTTGTCGATTTTTATTGAATTTGAACTATATTTCAACGTTTTTTGATGGTTCTGAGCCACCAAACACACTTAAAGCATGCAGAATCGACTCAGAATAGGAAAAGGAGACGTTTAGGTCAATTTTATGCATTCTGGCGTTCGTAGATACAAGAAAACTGTTAAAATTCTTCAGAAACGTCACTTTTGAAGTGTTTTCTTGTACTTTTAAGCCAATCAGATACCCTACGGGCTTGGAAAGTGCAACGAAACCATCAAATTTTAGCTAGAAACTGTATTTTTGTCGATTTTTATTGAATTTGAACTATATTTCAAAGTTTTTTGATGGTTCTGAACCACCAAACACACTTAAAGCATGCAGAATCGACTCAGAATAGAAAAAGGAGACGTTTAGGTCAATTTTATGCATTCTGGCGTTCGTAGATACAAGAAAACTGTTAAAATTCTTCAGAAACGTCACTTTTGAAGTGTTTTCTTGTACTTTTAAGCCACTCAGATACCCTACGGGCTCGGAAAGTGCAACGAAACCATCAAATTTTAGCTAGAAACTGTATTTTTGTCGATTTTTATTGAATTTGAACTATATTTCAAAGTTTTTTGATGGTTCTGAGCCACCAAACACACTTAAAGCATGCAGAATCGACTCAGAATAGGAAAAGGAGACGTTTAGGTCAATTTTATGCATTCTGGCGTTCGTAGATACAAGAAAACTGTTAAAATTCTTCAGAAACGTCACTTTTGAAGTGTTTTCTTGTACTTTTAAGCCACTCAGATACCCAACGGGCTCGGAAAGTGCAACGAAACCATCAAATTTTAGCTAGAAACTGTATTTTTGTCGATTTTTATTGAATTTGAACTATATTTCAACGTTTTTTGATGGTTCTGAGCCACCAAACACACTTAAAGCATGCAGAATCGACTCAGAATAGGAAAAGGAGACGTTTAGGTCAATTTTATGCATTCTGGCGTTCGTAGATACAAGAAAACTGTTAAAATTCTTCAGAAACGTCACTTTTGAAGTGTTTTCTTGTACTTTTAAGCCACTCAGATACCCTACGGGCTCGGAAAGTGCAACGAAACCATCAAATTTTAGCTAGAAACTGTATTTTTGTCGATTTTTATTGAATTTGAACTATATTTCAAAGTTTTTTGATGGTTCTGAGCCACCAAACACACTTAAAGCATGCAGAATCGACTCAGAATAGGAAAAGAAGACGTTTAGGTCAATTTTATGCATTCTGGCGTTCGTAGATACAAGAAAACTGTTAAAATTCTTCAGAAACGTCACTTTTGAAGTGTTTTCTTGTACTTTTAAGCCACTCAGATACCCTACGGGCTCGGAAAGTGCAACGAAACCATCAAATTTTAGCTAGAAACTGTATTTTTGTCGATTTTTATTGAATTTGAACTATATTTCAATGTTTTTTGATGGTTCTGAGCCACCAAACACACTTAAAGCATGCAGAATCGACTCAGAATAGGAAAAGGAGACGTTTAGGTCAATTTTATGCATTCTGGCGTTCGTAGATACAAGAAAACTGTTAAAATTCTTCAGAAACGTCACTTTTGAAGTGTTTTCTTGTACTTTTAAGCCACTCAGATACCCTACGGGCTCGGAAAGTGCAACGAAACCATCAAATTTTAGCACTTTCCAAGCCCGTAGGGTATCTGATTGGCTTAAAAGTACAAGAAAACACTTCAAAAGTGACGTTTCTGAAGAATTTTAACAGTTTTCTTGTATCTACGAACGCCAGAATGCATAAAATTGACCTAAACGTCTCCTTTTCCTATTCTGAGTCGATTCTGCATGCTTTAAGTGTGTTTGGTGGCTCAGAACCATCAAAAAACGTTGAAATATAGTTCAAATTCAATAAAAATCGACAAAAATACAGTTTCTAGCTAAAATTTGATGGTTTCGTTGCACTTTCCGAGCCCGTAGGGTATCTGAGTGGCTTAAAAGTACAAGAAAACACTTCAAAAGTGACGTTTCTGAAGAATTTTAACAGTTTTCTTGTATCTACGAACGCCAGAATGCATAAAATTGACCGAAACGTCTCCTTTTCCTATTCTGAGTCGATTCTGCATGCTTTAAGTGTGTTTGGTGGCTCAGAACCATCAAAAAACTTTGAAATATAGTTCAAATTCAATAAAAATCGACAAAAATACAGTTTCTAGCTAAAATTTGATGGTTTCGTTGCACTTTCCGAGCCCGTTGGGTATCTGAGTGGCTTAAAAGTACAAGAAAACACTTCAAAAGTGACGTTTCTGAAGAATTTTAACAGTTTTCTTGTATCTACGAACGCCAGAATGCATAAAATTGACCTAAACGTCTCCTTTTCCTATTCTGAGTCGATTCTGCATGCTTTAAGTGTGTTTGGTGGCTCAGAACCATCAAAAAACTTTGAAATATAGTTCAAATTCAATAAAAATCGACAAAAATACAGTTTCTAGCTAAAATTTGATGGTTTCGTTGCACTTTCCGAGCCCGTAGGGTATCTGAGTGGCTTAAAAGTACAAGAAAACACTTCAAAAGTGACGTTTCTGAAGAATTTTAACAGTTTTCTTGTATCTACGAACGCCAGAATGCATAAAATTGACCTAAACGTCTCCTTTTTCTATTCTGAGTCGATTCTGCATGCTTTAAGTGTGTTTGGTGGTTCAGAACCATCAAAAAACTTTGAAATATAGTTCAAATTCAATAAAAATCGACAAAAATACAGTTTCTAGCTAAAATTTGATGGTTTCGTTGCACTTTCCAAGCCCGTAGGGTATCTGATTGGCTTAAAAGTACAAGAAAACACTTCAAAAGTGACGTTTCTGAAGAATTTTAACAGTTTTCTTGTATCTACGAACGCCAGAATGCATAAAATTGACCTAAACGTCTCCTTTTCCTATTCTGAGTCGATTCTGCATGCTTTAAGTGTGTTTGGTGGCTCAGAACCATCAAAAAACGTTGAAATATAGTTCAAATTCAATAAAAATCGACAAAAATACAGTTTCTAGCTAAAATTTGATGGTTTCGTTGCACTTTCCGAGCCCGTAGGGTATCTGAGTGGCTTAAAAGTACAAGAAAACACTTCAAAAGTGACGTTTCTGAAGAATTTTAACAGTTTTCTTGTATCTACGAACGCCAGAATGCATAAAATTGACCGAAACGTCTCCTTTTCCTATTCTGAGTCGATTCTGCATGCTTTAAGTGTGTTTGGTGGCTCAGAACCATCAAAAAACTTTGAAATATAGTTCAAATTCAATAAAAATCGACAAAAATACAGTTTCTAGCTAAAATTTGATGGTTTCGTTGCACTTTCCGAGCCCGTAGGGTATCTGAGTGGCTTAAAAGTACAAGAAAACACTTCAAAAGTGACGTTTCTGAAGAATTTTAACAGTTTTCTTGTATCTACGAACGCCAGAATGCATAAAATTGACCTAAACGTCTCCTTTTCCTATTCTGAGTCGATTCTGCATGCTTTAAGTGTGTTTGGTGGCTCAGAACCATCAAAAAACGTTGAAATATAGTTCAAATTCAATAAAAATCGACAAAAATACAGTTTCTAGCTAAAATTTGATGGTTTCGTTGCACTTTCCGAGACCGTAGGGTATCTGATTGGCTTAAAAGTACAAGAAAACACTTCAAAAGTGACGTTTCTGAAGAATTTTAACAGTTTTCTTGTATCTACGAACGCCAGAATGCATAAAATTGACCTAAACGTCTCCTTTTCCTATTCTGAGTCGATTGTGCATGCTTTAAGTGTGTTTGGTGGCTCAGAACCATCAAAAAACGTTGAATTATAGTTCAAATTCAATAAAAATCGACAAAAATACAGCTTCTAGCTAAAATTTGATGGTTTCGTTGCACTTTCCGAGCCCGTAGGGTATCTGATTGGCTTAAAAGTACAAGAAAACACTTCAAAAGTGACGTTTCTGAAGAATTTTAACAGTTTTCTTGTATCTACGAACGCCAGAATGCGTAAAATTGACCTAAACGTCTCCTTTTCCTATTCTGAGTCGATTCTGCATGCTTTAAGTGTGTTTGGTGGCTCAGAACCATCAAAAAACGTTGAAATATAGTTCAAATTCAATAAAAATCGACAAAAATACAGTTTCTAGCTAAAATTTGATGGTTTCGTTGCACTTTCCGAGCCCGTAGATATAGTTCAAATTCAATAAAAATCGACAAAAATACAGTTTCTAGCTAAAATTTGATGGTTTCGTTGCACTTTCCGAGCCCGTAGGGTATCTGAGTGGCTTAAAAGTACAAGAAAACACTTCAAAAGTGACGTTTCTGAAGAATTTTAACAGTTTTCTTGTATCTACGAACGCCAGAATGCATAAAATTGACCTAAACGTCTCCTTTTCCTATTCTGAGTCGATTCTGCATGCTTTAAGTGTGTTTGGTGGCTCAGAACCATCAAAAAACGTTGAAATATAGTTCAAATTCAATAAAAATCGACAAAAATACAGTTTCTAGCTAAAATTTGATGGTTTCGTTGCACTTTCCGAGACCGTAGGGTATCTGATTGGCTTAAAAGTACAAGAAAACACTTCAAAAGTGACGTTTCTGAAGAATTTTAACAGTTTTCTTGTATCTACGAACGCCAGAATGCATAAAATTGACCTAAACGTCTCCTTTTCCTATTCTGAGTCGATTGTGCATGCTTTAAGTGTGTTTGGTGGCTCAGAACCATCAAAAAACGTTGAAATATAGTTCAAATTCAATAAAAATCGACAAAAATACAGCTTCTAGCTAAAATTTGATGGTTTCGTTGCACTTTCCGAGCCCGTAGGGTATCTGATTGGCTTAAAAGTACAAGAAAACACTTCAAAAGTGACGTTTCTGAAGAATTTTAACAGTTTTCTTGTATCTACGAACGCCAGAATGCATAAAATTGACCTAAACGTCTCCTTTTCCTATTCTGAGTCGATTCTGCATGCTTTAAGTGTGTTTGGTGGCTCAGAACCATCAAAAAACGTTGAAATATAGTTCAAATTCAATAAAAATCGACAAAAATACAGTTTCTAGCTAAAATTTGATGGTTTCGTTGCACTTTCCGAGCCCGTAGATATAGTTCAAATTCAATAAAAATCGACAAAAATACAGTTTCTAGCTAAAATTTGATGGTTTCGTTGCACTTTCCGAGCCCGTAGGGTATCTGAGTGGCTTAAAAGTACAAGAAAACACTTCAAAAGTGACGTTTCTGAAGAATTTTAACAGTTTTCTTGTATCTACGAACGCCAGAATGCATAAAATTGACCTAAACGTCTCCTTTTCCTATTCTGAGTCGATTCTGCATGCTTTAAGTGTGTTTGGTGGCTCAGAACCATCAAAAAACGTTGAAATATAGTTCAAATTCAATAAAAATCGACAAAAATACAGTTTCTAGCTAAAATTTGATGGTTTCGTTGCACTTTCCGAGCCCGTAGGGTATCTGAGTGGCTTAAAAGTACAAGAAAACACTTCAAAAGTGACATTTCTGAAGAATTTTAACAGTTTTCTTGTATCTACGAACGCCAGAATGCATAAAATTGACCTAAACGTCTCCTTTTCATATTCTGAGTCGATTCTGCATGCTTTAAGTGTGCTTGGTGGCTCAGAACCATCAAAAAACGTTGAAATATAGTTCAAATTCAATAAAAATCGACAAAAATACAGTTTCTAGCTAAAATTTGATGGTTTCGTTGCACTTTCCGAGCCCGTAGGGTACCTGAGTGGCTTAAAAGTACAAGAAAACACTTCAAAAGTGACGTTTCTGAAGAATTTTAACAGTTTTCTTGTATCTACGAAAGCCAGAATGCATACAATTGACCTAAACGTCTCCTTTTCCTATTCTGAGTCGGTTCTGCATGCTTTAAGTGTGTTTGGTGGCTCAGAACCATCAAAAAACGTTGAAATATAGTTCAAATTCAATAAAAATCGACAAAAATACAGTTTCTAGCTAAAATTTGATGGTTTCGTTGCACTTTCCGAGCCCGTAGGGTATCTGAGTGGCTTAAAAGTACAAGAAAACACTTCAAAAGTGACGTTTCTGAAGAATTTTAACAGTTTTCTTGTATCTACGAACGCCAGAATGCATAAAATTGACCTAAACGTCTCCTTTTCCTATTCTGAGTCGATTCTGCATGCTTTAAGTGTGTTTGGTGGCTCAGAACCATCAAAAAACATTGAAATATAGTTCAAATTCAATAAAAATCGACAAAAATACAGTTTCTAGCTAAAATTTGATGGTTTCGTTGCACTTTCCGAGCCCGTAGGGTATCTGAGTGGCTTAAAAGTACAAGAAAACACTTCAAAAGTGACGTTTCTGAAGAATTTTAACAGTTTTCTTGTATCTACGAACGCCAGAATGCATAAAATTGACCTAAACGTCTCCTTTTCCTATTCTGAGTCGATTCTGCATGCTTTAAGTGTGTTTGGTGGCTCAGAACCATCAAAAAACTTTGAAATATAGTTCAAATTCAATAAAAATCGACAAAAATACAGTTTCTAGCTAAAATTTGATGGTTTCGTTGCACTTTCCGAGCCCGTAGGGTATCTGAGTGGCTTAAAAGTACAAGAAAACACTTCAAAAGTGACGTTTCTGAAGAATTTTAACAGTTTTCTTGTATCTACGAACGCCAGAATGCATAAAATTGACCTAAACGTCTCCTTTTTCTATTCTGAGTCGATTCTGCATGCTTTAAGTGTGTTTGGTGGTTCAGAACCATCAAAAAACTTTGAAATATAGTTCAAATTCAATAAAAATCGACAAAAATACAGTTTCTAGCTAAAATTTGATGGTTTCGTTGCACTTTCCAAGCCCGTAGGGTATCTGATTGGCTTAAAAGTACAAGAAAACACTTCAAAAGTGACGTTTCTGAAGAATTTTAACAGTTTTCTTGTATCTACGAACGCCAGAATGCATAAAATTGACCTAAACGTCTCCTTTTCCTATTCTGAGTCGATTCTGCATGCTTTAAGTGTGTTTGGTGGCTCAGAACCATCAAAAAACGTTGAAATATAGTTCAAATTCAATAAAAATCGACAAAAATACAGTTTCTAGCTAAAATTTGATGGTTTCGTTGCACTTTCCGAGCCCGTAGGGTATCTGAGTGGCTTAAAAGTACAAGAAAACACTTCAAAAGTGACGTTTCTGAAGAATTTTAACAGTTTTCTTGTATCTACGAACGCCAGAATGCATAAAATTGACCGAAACGTCTCCTTTTCCTATTCTGAGTCGATTCTGCATGCTTTAAGTGTGTTTGGTGGCTCAGAACCATCAAAAAACTTTGAAATATAGTTCAAATTCAATAAAAATCGACAAAAATACAGTTTCTAGCTAAAATTTGATGGTTTCGTTGCACTTTCCGAGCCCGTAGGGTATCTGAGTGGCTTAAAAGTACAAGAAAACACTTCAAAAGTGACGTTTCTGAAGAATTTTAACAGTTTTCTTGTATCTACGAACGCCAGAATGCATAAAATTGACCTAAACGTCTCCTTTTCCTATTCTGAGTCGGTTCTGCATGCTTCAAGTGTGTTTGGTGGCTCAGAACCATCAAAAAACGCTGAAATATAGTTCAAATTCAATAAAAATCGACAAAAATACAGTTTCTAGCTAAAATTTGATGGTTTCGTTGCACTTTCCGAGCCCGTAGTGTATCTGAGTGGCTTAAAAGTACAAGAAAACACTTCAAAAGTGACGTTTCTGAAGAATTTGAACAGTTTTCTTGTATCTACGAACGCCAGAATGCATAAAATTGACCTAAACGTCTCCTTTTCCTATTCTGAGTCGATTCTGCATGCTTTAAGTGTGTTTGGTGGCTCAGAACCATCAAAAAACGTTGAAATATAGTTCAAATTCAATAAAAATCGACAAAAATACAGTTTCTAGCTAAAATTTGATGGTTTCGTTGCACTTTCCGAGCCCGTAGGGGATCTGATTGGCTTAAAAGTACAAGAAAACACTTCAAAAGTGACGTTTCTGAAGAATTTTAACAGTTTTCTTGTATCTACGAACGCCAGAATGCATAAAATTGACCTAAACGTCTCCTTTTCCTATTCTGGGTCGATTCTGCATGCTTTAAGTGTGTTTGGTGGCTCAGAACCATCAAAAAACGTTGAAATATAGTTCAAATTCAATAAAAATCGACAAAAATACAGTTTCTAGCTAAAATTTGATGGTTTCGTTGCACTTTCCGAGCCCGTAGGGTATCTGATTGGCTTAAAAGTACAAGAAAACACTTCAAAAGTGACGTTTCTGAAGAATTTTAACAGTTTTCTTGTATCTACGAACGCCAGAATGCATAAAATTGACCTAAACGTCTCCTTTTCCTATTCTGAGTAGATTCTGCATGCTTTAAGTGTGTTTGGTGGCTCAGAACCATCAAAAAACGTTGAAATATAGTTCAAATTCAATAAAAATCGACAAAAATACAGTTTCTAGCTAAAATTTGATGGTTTCGTTGCACTTTCCGAGCCCGTTGGGTATCTGATTGGCTTAAAAGTACAAGAAAACACTTCAAAAGTGACGTTTCTGAAGAATTTTAACAGTTTTCTTGTATCTACGAACGCCAGAATGCATAAAATTGACCTAAACGTCTCCTTTTCCTATTCTGAGTCGATTCTGCATGCTTTAAGTGTGTTTGGTGGCTCAGAACCATCAAAAAACGTTGAAATATAGTTCAAATTCAATAAAAATCGACAAAAATACAGTTTCTAGCTAAAATTTGATGGTTTCGTTGCACTTTCCGAGCCCGTAGGGTATCTGATTGGCTTAAAAGTACAAGAAAACACTTCAAAAGTGACGTTTCTGAAGAATTTTAACAGTTTTCTTGTATCTACGAACGCCAGAATGCATAAAATTGACCTAAACGTCTCCTTTTCCTATTCTGAGTCGATTCTGCATGCTTTAAGTGTGTTTGGTGGCTCAGAACCATCAAAAAACGTTGAAATATAGTTCAAATTCAATAAAAATCGACAAAAATACAGTTTCTAGCTAAAATTTGATGGTTTCGTTGCACTTTCCGAGCCCGTAGGGTATCTGATTGGCTTAAAAGTACGAGGTAAGCGCCAAATATTCTCGGCCTAACAAAGAAAGAGACCTGATGGAAAAAAATTAAATATTTATATTTCAACATAGTCTCTGTTAACTTCAATACATTCAAAACTACGTTCTAATAACAGCTCTATCCGTTTAAAAAAATTATTTGAATCTTTATCACTAAAATGATGTAGTACTGCCGTTTGCACTTCTTTATCCGTCCCAAACGTTTTCCCTGCAAGTCGTTTTTTAACTTAGAGAACAGTTAATAATCGTTCGAAGCTAAGTCAGTACTGTAGGGTGGGTGCTCAAGTTACTCGAAGTCACAGGCCCCTATAGCAGCTTGAGAAAGACATGCGGTATGAACGACCGCATTGTCATGAAGCAATCGAACGCCTCTTGCTAATTTTCTCGGCCTTTTTTCCCAAATACGTTCTCCTAATTTATGCAATAAGTAACCATAATATGTAGCGTTGACAGTGGTATTTCATCCTTTAAAATTAATCAACAACATGCCTTTACAGTCCCAAAAAATTGTGGCCATGATTTTTTTGGAAGATTGCTTCGTCTTCAAGGGTTTCTTACCCCATGCGAAATAACTGTAATCATTTTTTTTAGTAAAATGTGAAGGACAAGCTTCAGCAAACACAAAAACCATCCTGCCCTTAATACCCTTTAGAGCAATTCCATCTTTTGCTAAGAATTTTATTGCCGTTCGATTTTCAATTTTAAACAGGCATGATGAGTCCATAATTTTTCAAAGATTACTCCTCAAATGTATCAAAACTAATGGGCAGTAGGGCTTGAAATTTTACACACATACTGCGGGGACCCTCTAGTCTTCTATGAGTTGTACAAATTTCCCGATGAGCAATCGCAAATATATCAGGCCGAGAATATTTGGCGCTTACCTCGTACAAGAAAACACTTCAAAAGTGACGTTTCTGAAGAATTTTAACAGTTTTCTTGTATCTACGAACGCCAGAATACATAAAATTGACCTACACGTCTCCTTTTCCTATTCTGAGTCGATTCTGCATGCTTTAAGTGTGTTTGGTGGCTCAGAACCATCAAAAAACGTTGAAATATAGTTCAAATTCAATAAAAATCGACAAAAATACAGTTTCTAGCTAAAATTTGATGGTTTCGTTGCACTTTCCGAGCCCGTAGGGTATCTGAGTGGCTTAAAAGTACAAGAAAACACTTCAAAAGTGACGTTTCTGAAGAATTTTAACAGTTTTCTTGTATCTACGAACGCCAGAATGCATAAAATTGACCTAAACGTCTCCTTTTCCTATTCTGAGTCGGTTCTGCATGCTTTAAGTGTGTTTGGTGGCTCAGAACCATCAAAAAACGTTGAAATATAGTTCAAATTCAATAAAAATCGACAAAAATACAGTTTCTAGCTAATATTTGATGGTTTCGTTGCACTTTGCGAGCCCGTAGGGTATCTGATTGGCTTAAAAGTACAAGAAAACACTTCAAAAGTGACGTTTCTGAAGAATTTTAACAGTTTTCTTGTATCTACGAACGCCAGAATGCATAAAATTGACCTAAACGTCTCCTTTTCCTATTCTGAGTCGATTCTGCATGCTTTAAGTGTGTTTGGTGGCTCAGAACCATCAAAAAACGTTGAAATATAGTTCAAATTCAATAAAAATCGACAAAAATACAGTTTCTAGCTACAATTTGATGGTTTCGTTGCACTTTCCGAGCCCGTAGGGTATCTGAGTGGCTTAAAAGTACAAGAAAACACTTCAAAAGTGACGTTTCTGAAGAATTTTAACAGTTTTCTTGTATCTACGAACGCCAGAATGCATAAAATTGACCTAAACGTCTCCTTTTCCTATTCTGAGTCGATTCTGCATGCTTTAAGTGTGTTTGGTGGCTCAGAACCATCAAAAAACCTTAAAATATAGTTCAAATTCAATAAAAATCGACAAAAATACAGTTTCTAGCTAAAATTTGATGGTTTCGTTGCACTTTCCGAGCCCGTAGGGTATCTGAGTGGCTTAAAAGTACAAGAAAACACTTCAAAAGTGACGTTTCTGAAGAATTTTAACAGTTTTCTTGTATCTACGAACGCCAGAATGCATAAAATTGACCTAAACATCTCCTTTTCCTATTCTGAGTCGGTTCTGCATGCTTTAAGTGTGTTTGGTGGCTCAGAACCATCAAAAAACGTTGAAATATAGTTCAAATTCAATAAAAATCGACAAAAATACAGTTTCTAGCTAAAATTTGATGGTTTCGTTGCACTTTCCGAGCCCGTAGGGTATCTGAGTGGCTTAAAAGTACAAGAAAACACTTCAAAAGTGACGTTTCTGAAGAATTTTAACAGTTTTCTTGTATCTACGAACGCCAGAATGCATAAAATTGACCTAAACGTCTCCTTTTCCTATTCTGAGTCGATTCTGCATGCTTTAAGTGTGTTTGGTGGGGGTATCTGATTGGCTTAAAAGTACAAGAAAACACTTCAAAAGTGACGTTTCTGAAGAATTTTAACAGTTTTCTTGTATCTACGAACGCCAGAATGCATAAAATTGACCTAAACGTCTCCTTTTCCTATTCTGAGTCGATTCTGCATGCTTTAAGTGTGTTTGGTGGCTCAGAACCATCAAAAAACGTTGAAATATAGTTCAAATTCAATAAAAATCGACAAAAATACAGTTTCTAGCTAAAATTTGATGGTTTCGTTGCACTTTCCGAGCCCGTAGGGTATCTGATTGGCTTAAAAGTACAAGAAAACACTTCAAAAGTGACGTTTCTGAAGAATTTTAACAGTTTTCTTGTATCTACGAACGCCAGAATGCATAAAATTGACCTAAACGTCTCCTTTTCCTATTCTGAGTCGATTCTGCATGCTTTAAGTGTGTTTGGTGGCTCAGAACCATCAAAAAACGTTGATATATAGTTCAAATTCAATAAAAATCGACAAAAATACAGTTTCTAGCTAAAATTTGATGGTTTCGTTGCACTTTCCGAGCCCGTAGGGTATCTGATTGGCTTAAAAGTACAAGAAAACACTTCAAAAGTGACGTTTCTGAAGAATTTTAACAGTTTTCTTGTATCTACGAACGCCAGAATGCATAAAATTGACCTAAACGTCTCCTTTTCCTATTCTGAGTCGATTCTGCATGCTTTAAGTGTGTTTGGTGGCTCAGAACCATCAAAAAACGTTGAAATATAGTTCAAATTCAATAAAAATCGACAAAAATACAGTTTCTAGCTAAAATTTGATGGTTTCGTTGCACTTTCCGAGCCCGTAGGGTATCTGATTGGCTTAAAAGTACAAGAAAACACTTCAAAAGTGACGTTTCTGAAGAATTTTAACAGTTTTCTTGTATCTACGAACGCCAGAATGCATAAAATTGACCTAAACGTCTCCTTTTCCTATTCTGAGTCGATTCTGCATGCTTTAAGTGTGTTTGGTGGCTCAGAACCATCAAAAAACGTTGAAATATAGTTCAAATTCAATAAAAATCGACAAAAATACAGTTTCTAGCTAAAATTTGATGGTTTCGTTGCACTTTCCGAGCCCGTAGTGTATCTGATTGGCTTAAAAGTCCAAGAAAACACTTCAAAAGTGACGTTTCTGAAGAATTTTAACAGTTTTCTTGTATCTACGAACGCCAGAATGCATAAAATTGACCTAAACGTCTCCTTTTCCTATTCTGAGTCGATTCTGCATGCTTTAAGTGTGTTTGGTGGCTCAGAACCATCAAAAAACGTTGAAATATAGTTCAAATTCAATAAAAATCGACAAAAATACAGTTTCTAGCTAAAATTTGATGGTTTCGTTGCACTTTCCGAGCCCGTAGGGTATCTGATTGGCTTAAAAGTACAAGAAAACACTTCAAAAGTGACGTTTCTGAAGAATTTTAACAGTTTTCTTGTATCTACGAACGCCAGAATGCATAAAATTGACCTAAACGTCTCCTTTTCCTATTCTGAGTAGATTCTGCATGCTTTAAGTGTGTTTGGTGGCTCAGAACCATCAAAAAACGTTGAAATATAGTTCAAATTCAATAAAAATCGACAAAAATACAGTTTCTAGCTAAAATTTGATGGTTTCGTTGCACTTTCCGAGCCCGTAGGGTATCTGATTGGCTTAAAAGTACAAGAAAACACTTCAAAAGTGACGTTTCTGAAGAATTTTAACAGTTTTCTTGTATTTACGAACGCCAGAATGCATAAAATTGACCTAAACGTCTCCTTTTCCTATTCTGAGTCGATTCTGCATGCTTTAAGTGTGTTTGGTGGCTCAGAACCATCAAAAAACGTTGAAATATAGTTCAAATTCAATAAAAATCGACAAAAATACAGTTTCTAGCTAAAATTTGATGGTTTCGTTGCACTTTCCGAGCCCGTAGGGTATCTGATTGGCTTAAAAGTACAAGAAAACACTTCAAAAGTGACGTTTCTGAAGAATTTTAACAGTTTTCTTGTATCTACGAACGCCAGAATGCATAAAATTGACCTAAACGTCTCCTTTTCCTATTCTGAGTCGATTCTGCATGCTTTAAGTGTGTTTGGTGGCTCAGAACCATCAAAAAACGTTGAAATATAGTTCAAATTCAATAAAAATCGACAAAAATACAGTTTCTAGCTAAAATTTGATGGTTTCGTTGCAATTTCCGAGCCCGTAGGGTATCTGATTGGCTTAAAAGTACAAGAAAACACTTCAAAAGTGACGTTTCTGAAGAATTTTAACAGTTTTCTTGTATCTACGAACGCCAGAATGCATAAAATTGACCTAAACGTCTCCTTTTCCTATTCTGAGTAGATTCTGCATGCTTTAAGTGTGTTTGGTGGCTCAGAACCATCAAAAAACGTTGAAATATAGTTCAAATTCAATAAAAATCGACAAAAATACAGTTTCTAGCTAAAATTTGATGGTTTCGTTGCACTTTCCGAGCCCGTAGGGTATCTGATTGGCTTAAAAGTACAAGAAAACACTTCAAAAGTGACGTTTCTGAAGAATTTTAACAGTTTTCTTGTATCTACGACCGCCAGAATGCATAAAATTGACCTAAACGTCTCCTTTTCCTATTCTGAGTCGATTCTGCATGCTTTAAGTGTGTTTGGTGGCTCAGAACCATCAAAAAACGTTGAAATATAGTTCAAATTCAATAAAAATCGACAAAAATACAGTTTCTAGCTAAAATTTGATGGTTTCGTTGCACTTTCCGAGCCCGTAGGGTATCTGATTGGCTTAAAAGTACAAGAAAACACTTCAAAAGTGACGTTTCTGAAGAATTTTAACAGTTTTCTTGTATCTACGAACGCCAGAATGCATAAAATTGACCTAAACGTCTCCTTTTCCTATTCTGAGTCGATTCTGCATGCTTTAAGTGTGTTTGGTGGCTCAGAACCATCAAAAAACGTTGAAATATAGTTCAAATTCAATAAAAATCGACAAAAATACAGTTTCTAGCTAAAATTTGATGGTTTCGTTGCACTTTCCGAGCCCGTAGGGTATCTGATTGGCTTAAAAGTACAAGAAAACACTTCAAAAGTGACGTTTCTGAAGAATTTTAACAGTTTTCTTGTATCTACGAACGCCAGAATGCATAAAATTGACCTAAACGTCTCCTTTTCCTATTCTGAGTCGATTCTGGATGCTTTAAGTGTGTTTCGTGGCTCAGAACCATCAAAAAACGTTGAAATATAGTTCAAATTCAATAAAAATCGACAAAAATACAGTTTCTAGCTAAAATTTGATGGTTTCGTTGCACTTTCCGAGCCCGTAGGGTATCTGATTGGCTTAAAAGTACAAGAAAACACTTCAAAAGTGACGTTTCTGAAGAATTTTAACAGTTTTCTTGTATCTACGAACGCCAGAATGCATAAAATTGACCTAAACGTCTCCTTTTCCTATTCTGAGTCGATTCTGCATGCTTTAAGTGTGTTTGGTGGCTCAGAACCATCAAAAAACGTTGAAATATAGTTCAAATTCAATAAAAATCGACAAAAATACAGTTTCTAGCTAAAATTTGATGGTTTCGTTGCACTTTCCGAGCCCGTAGGGTATCTGATTGGCTTAAAAGTACAAGAAAACACTTCAAAAGTGACGTTTCTGAAGAATTTTAACAGTTTTCTTGTATCTACGAACGCCAGAATGCATAAAATTGACCTAAACGTCTCCTTTTCCTATTCTGAGTCGATTCTGCATGCTTTAAGTGTGTTTGGTGGCTCAGAACCATCAAAAAACGTTGAAATATAGTTCAAATTCAATAAAAATCGACAAAAATACAGTTTCTAGCTAAAATTTGATGGTTTCGTTGCACTTTCCGAGCCCGTAGGGTATCTGATTGGCTTAAAAGTACAAGAAAACACTTCAAAAGTGACGTTTCTTAAGAATTTTAACAGTTTTCTTGTATCTACGAACGCCAGAATGCATAAAATTGACCTAAACGTCTCCTTTTCCTATTCTGAGTCGATTGTGCATGCTTTAAGTGTGTTTCGTGGCTCAGAACCATCAAAAAACGTTGAAATATAGTTCAAATTCAATAAAAATCGACAAAAATTCAGTTTCTAGCTAAAATTTGATGGTTTCGTTGCACTTTCCGAGCCCGTAGGGTATCTGATTGGCTTAAAAGTACAAGAAAACACTTCAAAAGTGACGTTTCTGAAGAATTTTAACAGTTTTCTTGTATCTACGAACGCCAGAATGCATAAAATTGACCTAAACGTCTCCTTTTCCTATTCTGAGTCGATTCTGCATGCTTTAAGTGTGTTTGGTGGCTCAGAACCATCAAAAAACTTTGAAATATAGTTCAAATTCAATAAAAATCGACAAAAATACAGTTTCTAGCTAAAATTTGATGGTTTCGTTGCACTTTCCGAGCCCGTAGGGTATCTGATTGGCTTAAAAGTACAAGAAAACACTTCAAAAGTGACGTTTCTGAAGAATTTTAACAGTTTTCTTGTATCTACGAACGCCAGAATGCATAAAATTGACCTAAACGTCTCCTTTTCCTATTCTGAGTCGATTCTGCATGCTTTAAGTGTGTTTGGTGGCTCAGAACCATCAAAAAACGTTGAAATATAGTTCAAATTCAATAAAAATCGACAAAAATACAGTTTCTAGCTAAAATTTGATGGTTTCGTTGCACTTTCCGAGCCCGTAGGGTATCTGATTGGCTTAAAAGTACAAGAAAACACTTCAAAAGTGACGTTTCTGAAGAATTTTAACAGTTTTCTTGTATCTACGAACGCCAGAATGCATAAAATTGACCTAAACGTCTCCTTTTCCTATTCTGAGTCGATTCTGCATGCTTTAAGTGTGTTTGGTGGCTCAGAACCATCAAAAAACGTTGAAATATAGTTCAAATTCAATAAAAATCGACAAAAATACAGTTTCTAGCTAAAATTTGATGGTTTCGTTGCACTTTCCGAGCCCGTAGGGTATCTGATTGGCTTAAAAGTACAAGAAAACACTTCAAAAGTGACGTTTCTGAAGAATTTTAACAGTTTTCTTGTATCTACGAACGCCAGAATGCATAAAATTGACCTAAACGTCTCCTTTTCCTATTCTGAGTCGATTCTGCATGCTTTAAGTGTGTTTCGTGGCTCAGAACCATCAAAAAACGTTGAAATATAGTTCAAATTCAATAAAAATCGACAAAAATACAGTTTCTAGCTAAAATTTGATGGTTTCGTTGCACTTTCCGAGCCCGTAGGGTATCTGATTGGCTTAAAAGTACAAGAAAACACTTCAAAAGTGACGTTTCTGAAGAATTTTAACAGTTTTCTTGTATCTACGAACGCCAGAATGCATAAAATTGACCTAAACGTCTCCTTTTCCTATTCTGAGTCGATTCTGCATGCTTTAAGTGTGTTTGGTGGCTCAGAACCATCAAAAAACTTTGAAATATAGTTCAAATTCAATAAAAATCGACAAAAATACAGTTTCTAGCTAAAATTTGATGGTTTCGTTGCACTTTCCGAGCCCGTAGGGTATCTGATTGGCTTAAAAGTACAAGAAAACACTTCAAAAGTGACGTTTCTCTGATTGGCTTAAAAGTACAAGAAAACACTTCAAAAGTGACGTTTCTGAAGAATTTTAACAGTTTTCTTGTATCTACGAACGCCAGAATGCATAAAATTGACCTAAACGTCTCCTTTTCCTATTCTGAGTCGATTCTGCATGCTTTAAGTGTGTTTGGTGGCTCAGAACCATCAAAAAACGTTGAAATATAGTTCAAATTCAATAAAAATCGACAAAAATACAGTTTCTAGCTAAAATTTGATGGTTTCGTTGCACTTTCCGAGCCCGTAGGGTATCTGATTGGCTTAAAAGTACAAGAAAACACTTGAAAAGTGACGTTTCTGAAGAATTTTAACAGTTTTCTTGTATCTACGAACGCCAGAATGCATAAAATTGACCTAAACGTCTCCTTTTCCTATTCTGAGTCGATTCTGCATGCTTTAAGTGTGTTTGGTGGCTCAGAACCATCAAAAAACGTTGAAATATAGTTCAAATTCAATAAAAATCGACAAAAATACAGTTTCTAGCTAAAATTTGATGGTTTCGTTGCACTTTCCGAGCCCGTAGGGTATCTGATTGGCTTAAAAGTACAAGAAAACACTTCAAAAGTGACGTTTCTGAAGAATTTTAACAGTTTTCTTGTATCTACGAACGCCAGAATGCATAAAATTGACCTAAACGTCTCCTTTTCCTATTCTGAGTCGATTCTGCATGCTTTAAGTGTGTTTGGTGGCTCAGAACCATCAAAAAACGTTGAAATATAGTTCAAATTCAATAAAAATCGACAAAAATACAGTTTCTAGCTAAAATTTGATGGTTTCGTTGCACTTTCCGAGCCCGTAGGGTATCTGATTGGCTTAAAAGTACAAGAAAACACTTCAAAAGTGACGTTTCTGAAGAATTTTAACAGTTTTCTTGTATCTACGAACGCCAGAATGCATAAAATTGACCTAAACGTCTCCTTTTCCTATTCTGAGTCGATTCTGCATGCTTTAAGTGTGTTTGGTGGCTCAGAACCATCAAAAAACGTTAAAATATAGTTCAAATTCAATAAAAATCGACAAAAATACAGTTTCTAGCTAAAATTTGATGGTTTCGTTGCACTTTCCGAGCCCGTAGGGTATCTGATTGGCTTAAAAGTACAAGAAAACACTTCAAAAGTGACGTTTCTGAAGAATTTTAACAGTTTTCTTGTATCTACGAACGCCAGAATGCATAAAATTGACCTAAACGTCTCCTTTTCCTATTCTGAGTCGATTCTGCATGCTTTAAGTGTGTTTGGTGGCTCAGAACCATCAAAAAACGTTGAAATATAGTTCAAATTCAATAAAAATCGACAAAAATACAGCTTCTAGCTAAAATTTGATGGTTTCGTTGCACTTTCCGAGCCCGTAGGGTATCTGATTGGCTTAAAAGTACAAGAAAACACTTCAAAAGTGACGTTTCTGAAGAATTTTAACAGTTTTCTTGTATCTACGAACGCCAGAATGCATAAAATTGACCTAAACGTCTCCTTTTCCTATTCTGAGTCGATTCTGCATGCTTTAAGTGTGTTTGGTGGCTCAGAACCATCAAAAAACGTTGAAATATAGTTCAAATTCAATAAAAATCGACAAAAATACAGTTTCTAGCTAAAATTTGATGGTTTCGTTGCACTTTCCGAGCCCGTAGGGTATCTGATTGGCTTAAAAGTACAAGAAAACACTTCAAAAGTGACGTTTCTGAAGAATTTTAACAGTTTTCTTGTATCTACGAACGCCAGAATGCATAAAATTTACCTAAACGTCTCCTTTTCCTATTCTGAGTCGATTCTGCATGCTTTAAGTGTGTTTGGTGGCTCAGAACCATCAAAAAACTTTGAAATATAGTTCAAATTCAATAAAAATCGACAAAAATACAGTTTCTAGCTAAAATTTGATGGTTTCGTTGCACTTTCCGAGCCCGTAGGGTATCTGATTGGCTTAAAAGTACAAGAAAACACTTCAAAAGTGACGTTTCTGAAGAATTTTAACAGTTTTCTTGTATCTACGAACGCCAGAATGCATAAAATTGACCTAAACGTCTTCTTTTCCTATTCTGAGTCGATTCTGCATGCTTTAAGTGTGTTTGGTGGCTCAGAACCATCAAAAAACGTTGAAATATAGTTCAAATTCAATAAAAATCGACAAAAATACAGTTTCTAGCTAAAATTTGATGGTTTCGTTGCACTTTCCGAGCCCGTAGGGTATCTGATTGGCTTAAAAGTACAAGAAAACACTTCAAAAGTGACGTTTCTGAAGAATTTTAACAGTTTTCTTGTATCTACGAACGCCAGAATGCATAATATTGACCTAAACGTCTCCTTTTCCTATTCTGAGTCGATTCTGCATGCTTTAAGTGTGTTTGGTGGCTCAGAACCATCAAAAAACTTTGAAATATAGTTCAAATTCAATAAAAATCGACAAAAATACAGTTTCTAGCTAAAATTTGATGGTTTCGTTGCACTTTCCGAGCCCGTAGGGTATCTGATTGGCTTAAAAGTACAAGAAAACACTTCAAAAGTGACGTTTCTGAAGAATTTTAACAGTTTTCTTGTATCTACGAACGCCAGAATGCATAAAATTGACCTAAACGTCTCCTTTTCCTATTCTGAGTCGATTCTGCATGCTTTAAGTGTGTTTGGTGGCTCAGAACCATCAAAAAACGTTGAAATATAGTTCAAATTCAATAAAAATCGACAAAAATACAGTTTCTAGCTAAAATTTGATGGTTTCGTTGCACTTTCCGAGCCCGTAGGGTATCTGATTGGCTTAAAAGTACAAGAAAACACTTCAAAAGTGACGTTTCTGAAGAATTTTAACAGTTTTCTTGTATCTACGAACGCCAGAATGCATAAAATTGACCTAAACGTCTCCTTTTCCTATTCTGAGTCGATTCTGCATGCTTTAAGTGTGTTTGGTGGCTCAGAACCATCAAAAAACGTTGAAATATAGTTCAAATTCAATAAAAATCGACAAAAATACAGTTTCTAGCTAAAATTTGATGGTTTCGTTGCACTTTCCGAGCCCGTTGGGTATCTGATTGGCTTAAAAGTACAAGAAAACACTTCAAAAGTGACGTTTCTGAAGAATTTTAACAGTTTTCTTGTATCTACGAACGCCAGAATGCATAAAATTGACCTAAACGTCTCCTTTTCCTATTCTGAGTCGATTCTGCATGCTTTAAGTGTGTTTGGTGGCTCAGAACCATCAAAAAACGTTGAAATATAGTTCAAATTCAATAAAAATCGACAAAAATACTGTTTCTAGCTAAAATTTGATGGTTTCGTTGCACTTTCCGAGCCCGTAGGGTATCTGATTGGCTTAAAAGTACAAGAAAACACTTCAAAAGTGACGTTTCTGAAGAATTTTAACAGTTTTCTTGTATCTACGAACGCCAGAATGGATAAAATTGACTTAAACGTCTCCTTTTCCTATTCTGAGTCGATTCTGCATGCTTTAAGTGTGTTTGGTGGCTCAGAACCATCAAAAAACGTTGAAATATAGTTCAAATTCAATAAAAATCGACAAAAATACAGTTTCTAGCTAAAATTTGATGGTTTCGTTGCACTTTCCGAGCCCGTCGGGTATCTGATTGGCTTAAAAGTACAAGAAAACACTTAAAAAGTGACGTTTCTCAAGAATTTTAACCGTTTTCTTGTATCTACGAACGCCAGAATGCATAAAATTGACCTAAACGTCTCCTTTTCCTATTCTGAGTCGATTCTGCATGCTTTAAGTGTGTTTGGTGGCTCAGAACCATCAAAAAACGTTGAAATATAGTTCAAATTCAATAAAAATCGACAAAAATACAGTTTCTAGCTAAAATTTGATGGTTTCGTTGCACTTTCCGAGCCCGTAGGGTATCTGATTGGCTTAAAAGTACAAGAAAGCACTTCAAAAGTGACGTTTCTGAAGAATTTTAACAGTTTTCTTGTATCTACGAACGCCAGAATGCATAAAATTGACCTAAACGTCTCCTTTTCCTATTCTGAGTCGATTCTGCATGCTTTAAGTGTGTTTGGTGGCTCAGAAACATCAAAAAACGTTGAAATATAGTTCAAATTCAATAAAAATCGACAAAAATACAGTTTCTAGCTAAAATTTGATGGTTTCGTTGCAATTTCCGAGCCCGTAGGGTATCTGATTGGCTTAAAAGTACAAGAAAACACTTCAAAAGTGACGTTTCTGAAGAATTTTAACAGTTTTCTTGTATCTACGAACGCCAGAATGCATAAAATTGACCTAAACGTCTCCTTTTCCTATTCTGAGTCGATTCTGCATGCTTTAAGTGTGTTTGGTGGCTCAGAACCATCAAAAAACGTTGAAATATAGTTCAAATTCAATAAAAATCGACAAAAATACAGTTTCTAGCTAAAATTTGATGGTTTCGTTGCACTTTCCGAGCCCGTAGGGTGTCTGATTGGCTTAAAAGTACAAGAAAACACTTCAAAAGTGACGTTTCTGAAGAATTTTAACAGTTTTCTTGTATCTACGAACGCCAGAATGCATAAAATTGACCTAAACGTCTCCTTTTCCTATTCTGAGTCGATTCTGCATGCTTTAAGTGTGTTTGGTGGCTCAGAACCATCAAAAAACGTTGAAATATAGTTCAAATTCAATAAAAATCGACAAAAATACAGCTTCTAGCTAAAATTTGATGGTTTCGTTGCACTTTCCGAGCCCGTAGGGTATCTGATTGGCTTAAAAGTACAAGAAAACACTTCAAAAGTGACGTTTCTGAAGAATTTTAACAGTTTTCTTGTATCTACGAACGCCAGAATGCATAAAATTGACCTAAACGTCTCCTTTTCCTATTCTGAGTCGATTCTGCATGCTTTAAGTGTGTTTGGTGGCTCAGAACCATCAAAAAACGTTGAAATATAGTTCAAATTCAATAAAAATCGACAAAAATACAGTTTCTAGCTATAATTTGATGGTTTCGTTGCACTTTCCGAGCCCGTAGGGTATCTGATTGGCTTAAAAGTACAAGAAAACACTTCAAAAGTGACGTTTCTGAAGAATTTTAACAGTTTTCTTGTATCTACGAACGCCAGAATGCATAAAATTGACCTAAACGTCTCCTTTTCCTATTCTGAGTCGATTCTGCGTGCTTTAAGTGTGTTTGGTGGCTCAGAACCATCAAAAAACGTTGAAATATGGTTCAAATTCAATAAAAATCGACAAAAATACAGTTTCTAGCTAAAATTTGATGGTTTCGTTGCACTTTCCGAGCCCGTAGGGTATCTGATTGGCTTAAAAGTACAAGAAAACACTTCAAAAGTGACGTTTCTGAAGAATTTTAACAGTTTTCTTGTATCTACGAACGCCAGAATGCATAAAATTGACCTAAACGTCTCCTTTTCCTATTCTGAGTCGATTCTGCATGCTTTAAGTGTGTTTGGTGGCTCAGAACCATCAAAAAACGTTGAAATATAGTTCAAATTCAATAAAAATCGACAAAAATACAGTTTCTAGCTAAAATTTGATGGTTTCGTTGCACTTTCCGAGCCCGTAGGGTATCTGATTGGCTTAAAAGTACAAGAAAACACTTCAAAAGTGACGTTTCTGAAGAATTTTAACAGTTTTCTTGTATCTACGAACGCCAGAATGCATAAAATTGACCTAAACGTCTCCTTTTCCTATTCTGAGTCGATTCTGCATGCTTTAAGTGTGTTTGGTGGCTCAGAACCATCAAAAAACGTTGAAATATAGTTCAAATTCAATAAAAATCGACAAAAATACAGTTTCTAGCTAAAATTTGATGGTTTCGTTGCACTTTCCGAGCCCGTAGGGTATCTGATTGGCTTAAAAGTACAAGAAAACACTTCAAAAGTGACGTTTCTGAAGAATTTTAACAGTTTTCTTGTATCTTCGAACGCCAGAATGCATAAAATTGACCTAAACGTCTCCTTTTCCTATTCTGAGTCGATTCTGCATGCTTTAAGTGTGTTTGGTGGCTCAGAACCATCAAAAAACGTTGAAATATAGTTCAAATTCAATAAAAATCGACAAAAATACAGTTTCTAGCTAAAATTTGATGGTTTCGTTGCACTTTCCGAGCCCATAGGGTATCTGATTGGCTTAAAAGTACAAGAAAACACTTCAAAAGTGACGTTTCTGAAGAATTTTAACAGTTTTCTTGTATCTACGAACGCCAGAATGCATAAAATTGACCTAAACGTCTCCTTTTCCTCTTCTGAGTCGATTCTGCATGCTTTAAGTGTGTTTGGTGGCTCAGAACCATCAAAAAACGTTGAAATATAGTTCAAATTCAATAAAAATCGACAAGAATACAGTTTCTAGCTAAAATTTGATGGTTTCGTTGCACTTTCCGAGCCCGTAGGGTATCTGATTGGCTTAAAAGTACAAGAAAACACTTCAAAGGTGACGTTTCTGAAGAATTTTAACAGTTTTCTTGTATCTACGAACGCCAGAAAGCACAAAATTGACCTAAACGTCTCCTTTTCCTATTCTGAGTCGATTCTGCATGCTTTAAGTGTGTTTGGTGGCTCAGAACCATCAAAAAACGTTGAAATATAGTTCAAATTCAATAAAAATCGACAAAAATACAGTTTCTAGCTAAAATTTGATGGTTTCGTTGCACTTTCCGAGCCCGTAGGGTATCTGATTGGCTTAAAAGTACAAGAAAACACTTCAAAAGTGACGTTTCTGAAGAATTTTAACAGTTTTCTTGTATCTACGAACGCCAGAATGCATAAAATTGACCTAAACGTCTCCTTTTCCTATTCTGAGTCGATTCTGCATGCTTTAAGTGTGTTTGGTGGCTCAGAACCATCAAAAAACGTTGAAATATAGTTCAAATTCAATAAAAATCGACAAAAATACAGTTTCTGGCTAAAATTTGATGGTTTCGTTGCACTTTCCGAGCCCGTAGGGTATCTGATTGGCTTAAAAGTACAAGAAAACACTTCAAAAGTGACGTTTCTGAAGAATTTTAACAGTTTTCTTGTATCTACGAACGCCAGAATGCATAAAATTGACCTAAACGTCTCCTTTTCCTATTCTGAGTCGATTCTGCATGCTTTAAGTGTGTTTGGTGGCTCAGAACCATCAAAAAACGTTGAAATATAGTTCAAATTCAATAAAAATCGACAAAAATACAGTTTCTAGCTAAAATTTGATGGTTTCGTTGCACTTTCCGAGCCCGTCGGGTATCTGATTGGCTTAAAAGTACAAGAAAACACTTCAAAAGTGACGTTTCTGAAGAATTTTAACAGTTTTCTTGTATCTACGAACGCCAGAATGCATAAAATTGACCTAAACGTCTCCTTTTCCTATTCTGAGTCGATTCTGCATGCTTTAAGTGTGTTTGGTGGCTCAGAACTATCAAAAAACGTTGAAATATAGTTCAAATTCAATAAAAATCGACAAAAATACAGTTTCTAGCTAAAATTTGATGGTTTCGTTGCACTTTCCGAGCCCGTAGGGTATCTGATTGGCTTAAAAGTACAAGAAAACACTTCAAAAGTGACGTTTCTGAAGAATTTTAACAGTTTTCTTGTATCTACGAACGCCAGAATGCATAAAATTGACCTAAACGTCTCCTTTTCCTATTCTGAGTCGATTCTGCATGCTTTAAGTGTGTTTGGTGGCTCAGAACCATCAAAAAACGTTGAAATATAGTTCAAATTCAATAAAAATCGACAAAAATACAGTTTCTAGCTAAAATTTGATGGTTTCGTTGCACTTTCCGAGCCCGTAGGGTATCTGATTGGCTTAAAAGTACAAGAAAACACTTCAAAAGTGACGTTTCTGAAGAATTTTAACAGTTTTCTTGTATCTACGAACGCCAGAATGCATAAAATTGACCTAAACGTCTCCTTTTCCTATTCTGAGTCGATTCTGCATGCTTTAAGTGTGTTTGGTGGCTCAGAACCATCAAAAAACGTTGAAATATAGTTCAAATTCAATAAAAATCGACAAAAATACAGTTTCTAGCTAAAATTTGATGGTTTCGTTGCACTTTCCGAGCCCGTAGGGTATCTGATTGGCTTAAAAGTACATGAAAACACTTCAAAAGTGACGTTTCTGAAGAATTTTAACAGTTTTCTTGTATCTACGAACGCCAGAATGCATAAAATTGACCTAAACGTCTCCTTTTCCTATTCTGAGTCGATTCTGCATGCTTTAAGTGTGTTTGGTGGCTCAGAACCATCAAAAAACGTTGAAATATAGTTCAAATTCAATAAAAATCGACAAAAATACAGTTTCTAGCTAAAATTTGATGGTTTCGTTGCACTTTCCGAGCCCGTAGGGTATCTGATTGGCTTAAAAGTACAAGAAAACACTTCAAAAGTGACGTTTCTGAAGAATTTTAACAGTTTTCTTGTATCTACGAACGTCACTTTTGAAGTGTTTTCTTGTACTTTTAAGCCAATCAGATACCCTACGGGCTCGGAAAGTGCAACGAAACCATCAAATTTTAGCTAGAAACTGTATTTTTGTCGATTTTTATTGAATTTGAACTATATTTCAACGTTTTTTGATGGTTCTGAGCCACCAAACACACTTAAAGCATGCAGAATCGACTCAGAATAGGAAAAGGAGACGTTTAGGTCAATTTTATGCATTCTGGCGTTCGTAGATACAAGAAAACTGTTAAAATTCTTCAGAAACGTCACTTTTGAAGTGTTTTCTTGTACTTTTAAGCCAATCAGATACCCTACGGGCTCGGAAAGTGCAACGAAACCATCAAATTTTAGCTAGAAACTGTATTTTTGTCGATTTTTATTGAATTTGAACTATATTTCAAAGTTTTTTGATGGTTCTGAGCCACCAAACACACTTAAAGCATGCAGAATCGACTCAGAATAGGAAAAGGAGACGTTTAGGTCAATTTTATGCATTCTGGCGTTCGTAGATACAAGAAAACTGTTAAAATTCTTCAGGAACGTCACTTTTGAAGTGTTTTCTTGTACTTTTAAGCCAATCAGATACCCTACGGGCTCGGAAAGTGCAACGAAACCATCAAATTTTAGCTAGAAACTGTATTTTTGTCGATTTTTATTGAATTTGAACTATATTTCAACGTTTTTTGATGGTTCTGAGCCACCAAACACACTTAAAGCATGCAGAATCGACTCAGAATAGGAAAAGGAGACGTTTAGGTCAATTTTATGCATTCTGGCGTTCGTAGATACAAGAAAACTGTTAAAATTCTTCAGAAACGTCACTTTTGAAGTGTTTTCTTGTACTTTTAAGCCAATCAGATACCCTACGGGCTCGGAAAGTGCAACGAAACCATCAAATTTTAGCTAGAAACTGTATTTTTGTCGATTTTTATTGAATTTGAACTATATTTCAACGTTTTTTGATGGTTCTGAGCCACCAAACACACTTAAAGCATGCAGAATCGACTCAGAATAGGAAAAGGAGACGTTTAGGTCAATTTTATGCATTCTGGCGTTCGTAGATACAAGAAAACTGTTAAAATTCTTCAGAAACGTCACTTTTGAAGTGTTTTCTTGTACTTTTAAGCCAATCAGATACCCTACGGGCTCGGAAAGTGCAACGAAACCATCAAATTTTAGCTAGAAACTGTATTTTTGTCGATTTTTATTGAATTTGAACTATATTTCAACGTTTTTTGATGGTTCTGAGCCACCAAACACACTTAAAGCATGCAGAATCGACTCAGAATAGGAAAAGGAGACGTTTAGGTCAATTTTATGCATTCTGGCGTTCGT